>NC_058414.1:57151427-57315589 GCF_002201575.2 Neomonachus schauinslandi
TGTTTCCAAACCTTCCTGCCTCCCATCAAAATTCATATCCTGTCACTGTTCTAGGAGCAGAAAGGCTTCTCATTACAGCCTCATTCCCCTCTTGCAAAAAACACTGATTGCTGCACGGGTGGCTTTGGAAGGCAAAGATGTAATTTAGCAAAATAATGTACCATGCTGATTAATTTAATGTAGCCCATGACTAATTATGGTAATTCATTACATCTACAATTAGGCTAAGTAATTTATTGCACTGCAGTCTCATAAAGCAGAGGATTTATATCGAGTTTTGAATGTCACCCAAAGGACATTTCTGTACCTTGTCTTTACTGAAGCGGAATAAGGCTGCCAGCTGAGATGAGCCAAAAAGAAAAAAAAAAATCTCCCCCTCCCTCACATCCACTCACACTCGCGCACGGACACGCTCTTTGCCATGGTGTTGTTTGTATTTTGGAATTGAATTCGAGTACAAGGAGAGCTCCCCCTCCCCCCGCCCCTGCCATCACCACCACTTCTTCCTCCTCCCCCAGCTATGCCTTTGGACGATTTGATGTTTTTTGTGTTTTTTTTTTTCCATTTGTTTTTCTGGGTTTTTTGGTTTGGTTTCTGGTTTTTTGGAAGCCGCACAGCAGTTTCTTCTCTGTGAACTCCGGAGCCCTTACCCAGGACAGCGAACAACGTTCAGAAGGCTGCTGGGGTCTTCCCAAATATCATCTGCGGGCGTTGGGTGGCGATCAGAGAGAACAGGCGCTTGCGCTCCTGAGTTCTATTGCTTATTCTGCAGACAACACTGCAGGCGCCTTCAACAAAGACCTCATCTTCCCTTTGCTGCAGGAAAAGGGGACATATCCCCTCACTTCGGAAAGACGCAAACATAGCATTATTTTGAAATACAGCCTCACTTGTCCCCTGCAGCGGGGTTTGCTCCAGCGATGGGGTACTTCGGAGACCAATTTGTTCAGCTGATCACTGTCTCTTTGACGTGGCTGCAAATGTTACCTTTCTTTTTCAATCAAAAACACAGCAGGGGGTGCCATCTGTTTGGCACAGGCCTTAGCTCACTTCCCCAATGCCTTTTTGTGCAGATCATTTTACGTGGCAATTTGCTAAAATCTTTCATTCCTTGGTTCTGCTAAATATAACTTTCCAAAACGGGCTGTTTTCTCAGAATGTCAGCGAGACTCACAAATGGATGCAGTTTTTCCCGAACAGCCAATATCAGATCAAATGGAGCATTTTTCAGATTTTTTTTTTTTAATGAACAAATACCTCACTGTCATCTCATTGTTTACTTAAAAGCGACATGTTTACTGAGGATGGCGAAATCACATTTACCCTGCTGAATTTCATCCCGTTTTCTTTGTTTGGCTTTTAGAGAGGTGCACTGTCACCGACAGAAGGATCGCAATTTTTAAGATCCTTGCAGAGAACAGGTACAGCGAATGCGTACACAGAGCCACCCTATTAAACAGTCATGAGGAAACAACAGCTAGCAGGAAGTGGTTAACTACCTTCCCCCGCTCAGACGCTGTTCAAGGCAATGAATCGCACCCCCCTCCCCGGGAGGAGCAGATGATCAGCACCACGCGCTGAAGCCACGGGGATGCGCGTGGATTTCCGAGCGCTTTGTAGAATACAAATGAATTATCCTCATTCTTCTCCTAGCAGAGCATATAGGCCAGACCTCATTAGAATTCACTATCACTCTGCTTTTCTAATGTTAATGCACCAGTTATATAAGAAATACGGGGTGTGTGTATGGGGGGGGGGGGTTATTCCACAATTATGTTCAACATGATATCATAATTCTGAAAACTGGACGTAATCTTTGTGAAAGGAAATTATTGCGTTTTGCCATTTTATCTTTTGCTTCTAATGTAACTTAAATTCCCATTCTAATAGTGGATTCTAAGAGACCTTAATTCTTTGTGTCTCTCTTAAAGCTGCAGCCACCACAATACCAGCTTTAGGGCTTTTTTTTTTTTTTTTTAAACGCCGTGACTAAAGATCAGATTGTGAAGCCTCTGAGGCCATGTCCCCGGGAAAGGAAACACAGCACATTACATTCATAAACAACTGTAGGAGTTTTCTTCATCCAGGAATAACTCAGGGCATTAAGGTTTGCGGTCTTTTGTCTAGAGTGCTGCAAGAAGTGTAATGAAAACAAAAACACCAACACATAAAAATACAATTTATGCTTTTATCAAGCGAAGAAAAAGTTGGTTAACGTTTGAAAAGGGAGCTGTAATGTAAATTTATTGACAATTTTATTGTAATAATTAGATGTTTACACAGTCTGGACATTGTGGCTAAATCACTTCTAGCATGTTTATTTGCAGGGAGCTGTTTTCTGGGCAGTGCAGTAGTTTCATTAAGAAGACAGACTGTATTCAGATTCAAAGAAACAACCACCTCCCATTCTCCCCTTCTCTGTCTTATATTAAAAAAAAAAAGAAGCAACAAATAATGAAGTAAAATACAGAATTCCCTTCATAAAGAAAACAACTTCCCTCATGGCCCTGAAATAGCTTGAAAATAAATCTCGTATTGAATATCTTAATGCAAAGCATTAGAGAGACCACCTTTAATGACTATAACTAGCTTTTAACACCTAGTGTGTAAACGGCAATCTGGTTTTGACTAAGAATAAATTATAGCACAGGATTAGGGAAGCTCTCGCTTTGCCCTTCTCTTTGAGAAAACAAAACAAAACAAGATAAAATCCAGTATTTGTTTTAGGTGAGAGGCTTCTCTTCTCAATGTGTTTTAAACGAGAAAAACCTCATTTAGGGAGAAATATTTCTTTGAAGCAGTCTCAGACCAGGTTAATGGATTAAAATTGCATACTTGAATAATTTTACTAAATTTAAAATCTCCACATGGCTCTCTTCCATGCATTTTTCGTGCTTCTATACTAATCTTTAATGTGTTGCTCTAATATGCTTTCCGTATTTCCAAACTGAGCTAAAATGGAAATGACAGATTTTCAGTTATGCAAAAATAGCAATGAAGTGCCAGGAAAATACCTTGTGAACAAAATAATCTTTAGAAAAGATATGAAATGAGAATAATTTTCTAGCATGATATGGATCCAATAACCAAAGCATATTTGGGGCAATTATATCAATTTTTAAATTTTAAAAACTATTTAAAAACGAAGGCACTAAATGCTAAGCTATAATGTGTTTCCAGCCTCAGTACACTTCCATTAGGATTAAGTAGTAATCAATATACGGTATTTATTGCTGAGAGCGCGGCACCAGAGGAAGAAGAGGACAGCGTGCTAGCAACTAAAAATTCTCTACTGTGCTTATGTAGCAAGAGGATGAAAAGTTGTAGGAATGGACTGATCTTTACTTCAATCACAGTTACTGTAGTTGACTGTACTCCCAACTATTTTCCTTGACCCAAATAGTCATGAAAAATACATTATGAAAGTAACGTTTAATATGATAAGAGAAGCTTTTATTTTAGAAAGCAAATAATAACAGGTACACAATATGACTGTTTCGAAAGTTAACAGAATTGAATAATGGTTCAAAATAGTCAAGGAATCACATTACAGAGCTCTATTTGAGAGAGAAGTGCTAAAAATTCATTCTATACTATAATGACATTATCAAATATGTTGCTAGAATTCTATACTGCATAACATTATACATTATAATTGCTCGGCTAAAAAATGGAATTTTCAATGACGCTGTATGATAACAAATATATTTAATAATCTTAAATAAACTCAAACTTACGTTGATATCTGCACTTCTAAGTAATTCAAGATATGAGAAATGAATTTTTAAAAAATCAGATCATGAAAGCCATTATTATTTGAAGGAATGTGCTCAATTTTTTAGATAATTTAAATTATTTAAGAGTCCTTTGCATTTTTTATTAGCTTTGCCTAAAGTTATAACATTAAAGCATTAGGGTTACATGTAATGAGGTTCTGGTTTGCCCTGATTTCTAGTCCCATATTTTCACAAACTATAAACCGAGACTAGTGCTATATTACAAGGCTAATTTGATCCAATGAAACGGTCTTAGTCCTAGATATGCATCTGATGAAAATGTTTAACTACAAAGTGTGTATTCACATGCAAACAATCACAGACACCCATTTGGAAGAAACAGTTCATAAAGAGAGCGGATATTAGTCCAAAGGAACCTGTACCAAAATTTTTCTTAGGGTATCTGCTACTAAAAAACATTCAGATGCTAAGTCCAACCAACTATATACAACATATACCTAAAGCCCATTATTCCGATTGATGGTTTTAAATATCAAAAGAAAAGTCTAGTTTGAAATTCTACAGACAGAAGTAACATCCCTGTTATTGAAACCCCGGTTAACAGAAAGTAACCATAGCTTAGAAAATAATGGCTCGATTCCAAAATGGATTTAGGATTATAGGAAAATTTAATCCCCAACTCCGTGAGGATGGTTTACATCAATTCTTGCTATAAAGTAGTAAAACCAACAGCCCACTAACGTTATTCCAAGCAGTACCACGGCCAGTGTTGATCCCTACCATTTTTTTTCCCCATGCTTGCTTTTGGTGGGAAGGAGAAATTTTTATTTTGACCTGTTGTTTCGGTTCTCACATCTTCAAATGCAGGAAAGCCCTATTTAACACTGTCATTGGTTTTTCAAACCACCTCCAAACATAACCTCACTTAAGCCCAACTACACCCTGGGAGGAAGAGAGAACAGTGCTGCTGGTATGTGCAGGCAAGGAAGCTTTTTCTAAGGCACAGCGCATTCGAGAACTGAAACTAGAATTTTGACTGACTCCAGGTCCAATGGTCTTCCTACTACCCACACTCAGCTGGCGCAACTCTGTCCCCAGCTGAAAGAAAAGAGTCTTTTTTCCTAAAGGAGTAGGGGTCCCTCGCGGCTTTCAGAATGATCTTTTACCATAATTGGCAGCAACTCTAAAAGATATTCACATTATTCACACACCCAGCTCTTTGGTTCCCCTCACACTTAATTCAGTAGCTACAAGCATTTCAGAAATTTTCCAAAAATCAATCTTTTCCTCTGGACTAACACTGAAACCCTCGCACCTACCTTCCCAACTGTACACTTTAAAAAATTATGTATAGATATAGATGACAAATAGTAAGGAGATTATAGATAGATGGGTAGATAGATAGATTCCCTGTGTGTGTGTGTGTGTGTGTGTGTTCCCAGTTTATTTTCAAGATAGTCTCTTAAGTTCAGACTTAACGAAATCAGAAACCTTCTCTTTTATGACTTAGGACACCGCTAATGATTTAACCTGCTAAGAACTGCACAAAGGTAAAGCTACCTGGGGCTGTTCTCTTTCCCTGAGTTTATGTCCTGCCTATTTTATTTAGACTCTGAGTCTCCTTGGAAAAGACTGTGACGATTCTATGTTTGTAAATGCCCCTAGCACACTGTTGGCACTTAAATGTAATTATTCAAAATGGAATCATTTAATTAGATAGGAAGAGAAATAGCAAGCCCTGAGATGATAATAAAGAATAAAATAAATATGCTGACCGACTGAAGCAAAGCAACAGATAGATAACAACACACACAAGATAGCTCCATTTCAGTTTTTCAATTCAGGATGTACGTCAACAGGATAAACACACAGTTATATACCTTGCTTTTGCTGGGTTCCCAGAAAGCAGAGAGCACGACTGATATTGATAACTCCATAGAGTGGCAAGAATTCTACACCTCATGCCTCCTTGGGAAAGCCTGAGGAAGAGGAGCAAAGTGGAGGAAGGAGATGAAAGCAGGGTGTGGCCGAGACTCTACAGACCCCAAGTGCTTCCTAACCAGCAATTAGGAAGGAGGCTTCTATCCACCTGGATGGGACAGGTTATTTTATACCAACTGGATCTACTTGGCCGGCAGCTGGAGAGCAAGACAACGCAAAGTCCTTTGCATGATGTTCTCAGCAACAGGCATGGAAACATTTCAGAGGAGTCTGTACCATGAACTAGCCCTTGGAAATGGAACTGCATGCACGTGCTTCTTTTGGGCTACGAGATAGCCAACAGGTCCGGGCGTCCTCCATGCTATACCAGGGCCTGATCTTACCCTTCCCCTGGCGAAACTGCAGAGCCCTAGAATGTATGGCAGCCTTTACTTCTCTCCTATTCCCCCGCCCCTGCTAGCCTCCAAGCACTGACATACAAAAAGATCTGTTAAAGCACTCGTTCAACAATGCAACAGAAGACATTCTTCACAGAGCCCAGGACAAGGCACCCCAAGAAAGAACACCTCACACTTAAGAGCCAAAAAGACCAATAAAAGTTACAAAATGATACAAGTTTTATAAGGAAGTCTGCTCATTGATTGTAAAGGGCTGAACAGTTTGTTAATAGTAATCCCTTAAACTGGTTAAAAAAAAAATTAGCTTCCCCCCACCACCTCCCCCAACACCTAATTAGGAATGATTCGAGGCCGAAGCAGCTGCTTTTCAGACCTCTCTAGGGCTTTCCTGGCTGCTCAGTCACCTTGGGCTTGACTTTTGGGGAGGTGGAGAGGTTGAGAAAAGGTCCTGAGAAAAGTGTCCCTTTGGCCCGGTGTCCTCTCTCGACTCTCTGCTGCCGTGCCTGACTTACTCTCTTCAGCCAGACTGGAAGTTCATGTTCATGGATAGAAATATTCCTGGGTTAACATTTCTTCTTCATTGTGGCTTAGCTGCTTCGGATTTGCCACAGTCACCATGGGCTGCTTTAACTACTGAACGAGGCGAATTCGGCTGTCCGATGATCCATTCTTGAACTTTTCCCATGCTCCAGACTATTTCATAAGAATGGTGCCATCATCAGTAGTCAGTAAGCTTTTATTGAGTGCCTACTGTGTGCAAACGATAGAATTATCGTTATCTGTCACAGTCCTGGGAAGCAGAATGTTGCTGCACTGAAGGGAGGGAGGCCGGATAACTTCCTACTCCTGGACGTCGGGACAAATTACCTACCCTCAGTTTGCTAATCAGGAACATGGGAATAAACAACAGATCTTACCTCGTAGGGTTGCCAGGAGGATTTGATGAAAAGTACAGAGCGAGACGAAGAGTAAACAGTTCATGTTGGCTACTGCTATTGCCAGCCACATTGTTATCATCACTTTGACATGATGGGTAAAAAACACGAGGTTTGCTAAATGGGTTCCCGAGGGGGCCGGGAAGAGGAGGCAATGTATGGGAATCTGCTCATTTGTTGGATTTTTTTCCTCCTCTAAAGCAGTCATTTTTAATTGGCATACGTTGGTGTCATTAATTTTCTCCTCGGAGAGTACCAGTGTGACACTTTGAGCAAACAAGAGATAAACTGCCGCTCAAGCTACAAAATGGTACCTGCTTTTATCTAGCAGGAGTGATATTTTTATATTATGAAGTTGAGGCTGATAAACAGGAAAGAGACAAGTGCTGTTCGATACTACCTCTCTGAGTAACGGACGATAAAACGGTGAAAACGGTGAGGAGAGCAACCTAGGAAAACACTTTCCAAGGTTCCCATGTCAAGAAAAGCACTTAAGAAATGGGCTTTTGAGGGGCGCCTGGGTGGCTCAGTCGTTGAGTGTCTGCCTTCGGCTCGGGTCACGATCCTGGGGTCCTGGGATCGAGCCCCGCGTCGGGCTCCCTGCTCCGCGGGAAGCCTGCTTCTCCCTCTCCCACTCCCCCTGCTTGTGTTCCCTCTCTCACTGTGTCTCTCTCTGTCAAATAAATAAAATCTTTAAGAAAAAAAAAAAAAAGAAATGGGCTTTTGAGGCGATTTCTATTCTCACACCTTTGCACGTATTCACAAGTTTTTTTTGCCTTGCCTTGCTTTGCTTCCGGCCTCCTCCCCACCATACAAGGCTCAGCCGAGCACTGATATGACCAAGGCTGCTCTCCACATTTATGGGTCCTTTCACTTTGGGGAGTCAAAGCATTCAAGTTAACACAATAATACAACTCTCAAGAAATAGGGAGTAAAGGTTAAAAAGAGACCCAGAAAATGAATTATGGTTTGATTTGGCGACAAGTGGGAAACTTCCCACTTTCCGAAATTCCTTTTTGATCCATTCAAGGCTGAAGCTTCCAAGATCAGAGGGCTACTCTGACATTGGACAGGTGGAATTCAAGCCAGCCGTGATCTGGAATGTAATGGAAAGTGAAACTAGATCCCTTGCCCCAAGCTGAGTCACCTGTGCCTTCCTTAGAAGAGTGACAACACCGACCAGCAGAGAGAGGCAGGAAACCTCTGAAGACGAGCCGCCACGCTCGACTTTGTTTTTCCCCATCTCACTCGATTCTGTTGCCACCAATCAAATCCAGTCCACTTGTTGATGGGGCTATGGGGACGGTGAAAGCACCTAGAGACTCAATAAAAGGGACTGATCTTTTGATGAAGAGAATGTCATTCAGAAAGCTCATGTATTAACTGATAAAGACATTTTCTCTACCAGGTATAGAAGTCAAGCTCTTCTCTTCTTAAATCTCAGGTGTTGACATACAGTGGGGTACCAAATCAGTTAATTAACAAATATTTACTGGACACACACCATATACTCTGAAGTACCCCACTGGCAATAAATCTTATGTTTGTGTCCAAGTAATGATAGGGCAGATTCTACTAGGGGAAAACAAGAAAAAGCCCTTCAAACCTATCGTTAATGAAATGTCACTCCATGTTACTGTGATCATATAATTTTGCGAGCATTTATCTCATCACAGCAGAATGTTATACAATCAGGGGTTCTAACAGATGTTCTAGAACTCAACTATAAGGCAGTGAATGGGAATGTTGAAGCTAAGGATGTCTAGACATTCTTTGTTCCCAAACCAGAGGACTGACTGTTTAAATTATGCATCTGAGGGTAGGTTAAGTTTGTAGAAAAATAATAATATACTCCTGATTTGTTTCTCTGTATTTTGGAATACTTGGGATTTTACTCACAAACTAAGCCATTTTAACAGATGTTTTTATGTTCTGTATATTCATTATATTCCTTCAACCTCTGCGTCAAGTTGTGTTTTCTATGGCTTGGTCATGTTTTCATCTCCACCACCTCCTTCTTTATCACATAGACTGTTTTTCAATACTCTTCAATCTCTTGAACTCAAGAGAAGAGTCCCTTCTATACAGTTTGTGTCTCTAAAATTCTATTCAATTGAAATACAAACGACTGATTTATAGAAATTTAGAAGTACTTTTCTTGATGTAAAAATGCTTCACTCAGTCTCACTGATGAAGTTCACTCAGTCTCACTGACGAAGTTCAAACTTTTTTTTTTTTTTAAGATTTTATTTATTTATTTGAGAGAGAGAGACACAGCGAGACAGCAAGAGCAGGAACACAAGCAGGGGGAGCAGGGGAGGGAGAAGCAGGCTTCCCGCCGAGCAGGGAGCCCGATGTGGGGCTCGATCCCAGGACCCTGGGATCATGACCTGAGCTGAAGGCAGACGCTTAACGACTGAGCCACCCAGGCACCCCTGAAGTTCAAACTTTTAAACCATGCGTATGCTAAGGTCAGTTTTCTTATAGTGGCTCAACTGCAAATCTGGATCTCTACAATAGAACTCAGTTCTGGGTTCTGCATTTGATCATGGCCCTGGAAGGTACTAGCCTCTATGAAGTGAATAGCAATAGTTTAGACTGGAGAAATTACAGGAAAGGTAGAAATCATAGGAACTATGAGGGAATCTTGACTGGAAACACTTTAGAAACAACTGAATGAAATCTCTACTGTTTATGAAAGGCTATATTCGACCTGTTTGTACACTAATAGCAACCCACCCCCCACGTATATAGATTTCACTTACAGATGGTTGAAAAGTAATTTTCTATGATCCTATGATACTTTATGTAATTATCTGTAATTACATTGACACAAGGTAAAAACAGTCAACTTAATATATTCAAGACAATTACTAGGCTAAGCAACATTGTTTTTTGTAAGAGAAAGTGTCACATGCAACAAAGTGGCAAAAACAGAAAGGAGTGAGCTGTGGTTAAGTGTAAATCCTATAGCAATGAAAGTCATTTGTTTTATCCTTACTTCTTTGAATAAATTCAGATGACAGCTCTATTTCATTTCTTCATTCAGTTTGGAGGCCAGATGGCATTAGAATCATTTACTTCACCTTGTTGTGCTTAATTACTACAATCAACACACTATTTTCCAAATTAATCATAACAAAGTAATTTCATTAGTAACACAGCAGGCTGTTGAATTATTAGCATCATAACAGTTTGCAAACAATTAAACTTTATTTGAACCTTAAAAATTTGCAGAGTGGAACATTATTGTAAGATCTAATGGCAATAGAGTACAAATTCAGTACAGAGCAAATAATCAAGCAAAATGCTATATAAAATATGACTCACAATCACCTTTGAAAAAAATTAGCTCTCTAACTGTTCATAGAAAAACAAATAAAAGCTAAGCAAACATAATGAGAACATAGCAATTAGCATATTTTCTAACAAGCCATGTTGTTTAAATGCACATTAATGATATTATTATGATCTTGAAGGGAGTGTGATATATTGTCAAGGGTATAAAGAAAACTTTCTCCCTCGTAGCATACAAATGATTTCGCCAAATGAATATAAAGTAGTCAGGAGTTGAAAGTAATGATTATTTTTCCTGTCACTCTCATTTTAAATCTTTTGTTTCCTTTCCTATCTCCCACCTATATTCAAGTTAAACAAGAACAAAGGCCGGAGGAACTCTGGACAGAAGTAACACTTTATATCTGTATTGTCACCATTCACAGAGACTATCCGGCTTGGAACTGTTGGTCATCAGTTGGCAAAGGACTCCCTCTCCTGGATTAACTGTAAAAAGAGGCAAAAATCTTTTACATGCTTTACATTCTGCTCAAGTTTGGGCCTGAGTGGGGGAGGGGTCGCCCAGCGGTTGGGTATGCAATGAAAAGTTGCTGCCACCTACTGGCCCAGCACTGAAATCTTCACTTAAAGCAGAAGCCTGAAACCCGTATCCATAACCGAAGACTATACGTTCAGGGGAAACCCACAACTGCTTTTTGCTTTTCAATCTCTCAGGCTTTGAAAAAAAAGACCACTAAATTTATCTCCAGTTGTCTCACTTTTGCCAAGATGATTTCAATCGACTCCAATGGCTCTCCATTAGGAAAAGATTAACGAGTATACAAATTAATTTCTGAAAGCTTTTTTTTTTTTTAATTATTTATTTATTTATTTGAGAGAGAGAATGAGAGAGAGAGAGAGCACATGAGAGGGGAGGGTCAGAGGGAGAAGCAGACTCCCCGCTGAGCGGGGAGCCTGATGCGGGACTCGATCCCGGGACTCCAGGATCATGACCTGAGCCGAAGGCAGTCGCTTAACCGACTGAGCCACCCAGGCGCCCCTAATTTCTGAAAGCTTTAACTTGACAATGTCTAATTTACGTAAACTAGAGTTTACCCACAATCCTGAAAACTAAAAAAATCTATTTCATTACGTTTGAACTCTGATGATCACAGTATTCAGAAGACAATGGTAAAATATAAGTTCTGAAATATTGCTTATAGTTTTCTATAAATAAGGGGGGGTTAAATATTATCAGTATGTTCACAGCTAGAATCTTTATAAAGCAAAGATCTGGAAAGTTCAACAAAGGTAGTACCCACTAATTCAATATTAGGTGAATCTATAATGATGCAATCAGCAGTACATTTATATATATATATCAAGGCCACACTGATACCCTGTCAGCATTTACAGTCCCTTTGATTTCAAATATACATGAAAAGGTAATGTCATAATTGCACAAAGTTCGCTCAGGCAGCACAGCATATTCCTCCAAAGTCAGACTCACACTACCTTTCCACTCACCTCTGGGTGTATGGTCCCACCATGATTTCTAAGCTCTCCTCTCTGAGCCCTTCCTTTTCTTTTCATTGCTCTGAGAAGCACAGAGGAAACTCACCTCTGGAGTGCTACTGTTTTGTGGTGGGACTTTATTTTATTTTATTGTATTTTATTTTGTGGTGGGACTTTAATAGCCCAGCAATGATCAGGCAGGATAAGACAGCACTCCATTAGATCTTCTTACTTTGAGAATACACTGAGATTCTTTATGCTGCTGTATGATGCAGAAGGGGCTTTTTTATGAATTTTTTATTTTATTAAATTTAAACAAAACTGTGGTGGAAAATGTTGGCCAGCCCATCACCGAACCGGGCTGTTTGTTACTGATAAAGGGTTTCGCACACACCGTGGTTCTGGGCTGCACGTGTGTCCCGGGGGCCAGCATGCTACCATCTGCGATTCTGTCATTCTTTCTTTCCTGTGGCTTTCTTTAACATGAAGTAAAAATCAGTAAAAATTCTTTCATGAAAACATGTCACTGTTGTGTGAAAAATCAGTACTACGATCGATCGTCTACAAAGTTTTAACAAAGCCACATTCTTTAGATAGCATCTACCGAAAGCTTGCATGATATATTCAATTAAAATTTCCATGAAATTATATATTACATTCTAAAATGTAACTGACATGCACTATGAAGAGAAATTACAACTCCTACCGAAAGGAGCAGTGACTGTGAGGTACATATAAAATCGGGCTGAATTCTTCACACAAATCAAATGAGTAAATAAAAACTATATTTACTTCTTCGCAAAACAGCAACAGGTACAACTTTACTGCTTGCCTCTAATTTACATTAATATTCTTTATTTAATTTTATATCAGAGGAATATTATAATGAATGCATAAAATAACAAAGACAAATGTTCAACAAAACACAAAAAGGTTATGAGCTGCCACTCATGCTCTCAAGATGATTCTAAATCCAAAGCATTTACAGACCAGCAGGAGAATCTTCTTTTTCTGTAGGCAGAAAGGGAAAGCTGCCTCTGAATTTTTTTTCTTCAGGTGAAATGTTGATTTTTCCTGCGTAGAAAAAAAAATACACTTTTAGGCAAGGAGAAATGAATATTTACTCAATATTTGGTCAATTCAGCTCCTCAGAAAGGCCAGAAAGAGTGGTATTTTACTCAAGAGGAGAAGGTTTGGGAAAACATCCAGTTATTAGCAAAGGGACTTCCTCTAAATAATCTATTTCCAAAGTAAATTCTATGAAGTTATTTTAAAATTTGAACTAGATTTTTAAAAAAAGAAGAAGATGATGTGGGAGCATGATCTTTGTGCTATCAGAAAACTACAAAGACTTTTTAAAAGGCAAAGACTCATAACGCAGAGACCAAGAGAACATATGAGCTATTACAGAATATTGGATTAAAATGTACTTACCCAGGACTCTCAAATATCATACATCTCCATTATGTAGGCTTTCGGCACCAAGCCAATGGCTCCCTTCATTTCTCCTACCCACCAGCCATATCTATTGTATTCCTAATTGAAAACAATATGCAATATTAACCTTTAGACTGGTAGAAGTACAATGTTGTTCATATGCAACTTCTTAGAAATGGTATTTCTTTTTATAAAGTTACAAGAGCTTGAGCTGCAAATTGAAACATTTTAATCTTTTTTTGTTTGTTTCTGGACACTTAAAAATGCTGTTAGGCAAAGATTTAAATTAACATATAAGACAAAGCCTGTTTATTACTCTGTACAGAACACAGAAACAGTCACTTGGGATAAGAACCTAGCAAATGGAACTACATGAGGAAGTCAGCTCCCTAGGCCCATTTCCCTTCTCCCTCCCTCCCTCTCTCTCTCTTTCTCTCTCTCTCACACACACACACACACCCAACCTGGGGAGACACCTTTTCTGTGCAAAAACCAGTGCCAGAAGCTACAAGGTTACAGCCAAGATACTTAGGATATGATCTTGGCCTTCAAGAAACTTACCATCTAGCAAGGAAAGAATTATTTTTTCACAATAAACTGACTCCTAGTTAAACTGATATGACTGAAAATTATTTAGAACGCAGAGCTATGCCCCTTAAGAAAAATCTAATATGTGAGTATAGATATTTTAAACAGATAAATGAGGGACTAAGAAAACACTAATAATAACCAAAAATATTTGCTTTACAAAATAATTTTTAAAGGCTCCTTTTAAAAAGCTTCCCAAAGGCACTTATTGTTAAGCTTGCACTAATCAAAAACTGCATTAGATAAAGGACGGGTGGTAGGAATTTGAAGGTGGTGTTAGTTTCAGCCTTACAGTGGAAGATCAATAAGAAATAAAGTATCTCAAGTTATAAAGGCGAAATATTAATCTAGCTGTAAAAAAGAGTGATTGATGAGTCCCTTTTGCATTTACTTTGCAATGTGAGATAAACCTATACCTGCCCTTCTCCCCTTTGCCTCCACTGACAGATGCACCACTGCTTTGGGCATCATGAACACACTGCAACGGGTCTCATATGTCTGCCAGATTGACTAATGTATTTTTATCTCAAATTTATTTATGTTTAGTGAGATACAAACAAAGTAAAATGAATTACAAGTTTCAAGAATAATATCTTCCAAAAGCAATACTCTGCAAAAGCACTGTAGGACCCAAATTTAATTTTTCATATAAGATAAATTTTTAAAATCAATCCCCAAAGTAATTCAATAGGTTATGATTTTCCAACATCTGAGTCATAGATAAATGTGCATATGCATATTGAGTTACATGTGGGGAGGGAATGTCCACACTGGCACGGACTTAACATCTGTATTGATTAGTATATGCTATTGACCATCAGAAAGGAAAATCATACAATTCCTCAGTACAAATGTAGCAATGTTAGCATGTGTGTCTTGATATGTAGCCTATCAATAGAGAGAATACCAGGTTAAAAATCTATATATGCTTTTTAAACAGTGGGTTGTACCAGAATCAGGTTTATTGGAAGAATAAGGTGGAAGGAAAGGGGGCGGGGGTGGTCAGGCTAACCCTACACTTTCTATTCTAATGAGGGCACAGTTCTGGCTCATGAGGCACAGGACTCAAGATTTTAAGTTTAAACGTTCAATGTTAGAGTGAATTTTTTTGTGGATAAAACTATCTACGTGATGAAAATAGTCTGATGTCTGAACTCAGTGATGGTGACTATAATCTACGTAGGATCTATTTATCAGAAGAAAACACCAACTTACTGAAAGCTATGATTAGCAACCATTATATCTTAATAGGTACTTAATAAAACTGCCCTTTTCAATTTTTAAGGCAATGAATACAATTAGGGCCTAATGCTTCACAAAACAAATGTATTTAACCTTCCCGAGGCAAAAGGCCTACATTGTAAGATTTCACAGGGTAAGTCTGAATATGAAAGCTCTTAGCCAATGCCAATCTAACATTTTTTTAAAAAGTGATTATTTGTAAAGAGTAAAGGAGCTGCCCCCACCCCCAACAGGCAGACAGAACATACTCAGTGTGAGGGCATATGAAGACCCAAATCTGCTTTCCAAGAACAGCCCTCAATCTGGGGCTCAAGGTTAAATGCAAGTGACAAACAAGAATGTTCACATCACTTTATAATATTCCACTTTGGTTATAATCTGTACTCTCAAGGAAGGGCATATTATTGTTCTCAAAAAGCTCACTGACATCCAAATTTAAGAAATTGATTTCCAAAGACTCATTTCACCAAAGGACCAATGACATACTTCACACTTGAGATAATTCTGCCTGACGGTCACTGGTAAGACTTATTAAACAGAAAGGACAGTTGGAAACAGGAGGGAGGAGCTTATTCAGCTGCAAACACATCCCTTAAAAGTAACATTCTAGGAAAACATAAAAGTTTCAGACTAAAATAATCTTAAATGCTTCACTTAATTTAAAATAACTCAAGAGCACAGGAAATTTGCTCATAAAAATACTCTAAAATATCACAGGTTTAAATCAGAAAAGGGTAAAAAATCAGAATGTTTATTACTTTACATTTGTAAAGAATTCCATCGAATCCTCCTGTGTGGAATTAAGAGGTAAGATAAAATACAGTGAGGTAAAAATCTAGGAGGCAAATTTATGGATTTACACTGTGGCCATTAGGGTATGTCGACAAGATTGCAAACACAGAAGCTTTTACTTTTATCATTACCATCCTCTGTATGAGCCTCCTGAGCAACATGAATCCCAATTAAACCATTTGCAGCCTATAAATTGGAATGAAGATGCTTCTTGGAGTACGGTATTCTAAACTTGAGCCTCAAGATTCAATACCATAAAAGCTTTTCCTTTGAAGACGAGAATCGGCCTCTTTGCCTTCCCTGTTTGCCGTGCCCAAATAAATGTGATTGCAAATGACACAGTACTTACGGTGGGAAATAATGCAATCCATACAGTGTTACCTTACCGTCCACATACTAATTATAGTATTGTTCTAAAAGTCACAGGTGGGTCATTAAAAAAAAAAAAAAGATAAACAGTCCTCAAGCCTTATCTTGTTATTAAACAAAAAAACAAAGAGACAAAACCATACCGGGCTGCCATCTAAATCTCTGAAAGGTTAGGAAGCATCATGTCATCTTTATGGCACACGAGATCTCAGGTACAAGAAGGTCTGCCATCTGGTATCCTTCACCCTACTCGGCTCTTAACATCAACTAAAACGCTAACACAGGCAAGTGACTGTGCTTCGGGAGAACTGATAAAATAATGAAGAGTCCTTTAATCTACAGGAAACCATTCCAGTCAATTTATAAGAAATATTGCATCCCTTTGTAGGACGTGTAATTATTTTCTATTAATCATGTGCTATAAAGCTACATTATGCGGTTATTCTGTTATCACTAGAAAGAGGCCTGCAGTCAGCTTCTGACAATGTTAGGTAATTACTAACACAAAGCTTCTTTCTCCTCCCGTAGTAATGCTATCAAGATCCAGAGGTATAGTGATGCTTATTGTATAAAAATAGTACTCAAAAGAAATTCAATATCTGCAAAATGGATGGCTTCCAGGCAAAATGTAATGTGGCAGTCAAAGAAGCAAAAAAAAAAAAAAAAAAAAAGCCAAACTTGCCCAATAATCCGAGAAAATAATCGTAAAGTGGTGCGGCACCGTTGTGCTCTAACTCCTCTGTTTTCAATTTTCCTGCCATTAAAATAGTTTTTATTTGTTTTATTTTGTAGTAAACTTTTCGGCCTCAGCTAATAGTTACTAGGCAATAAATGCAAGCGATTATGTAATCGGGGCAGGGAGAAAGGATTAGTCCTGATCATGTGAAACCAGCACGACAGTAAACATACGTCCATGTTTTCTCATTCACTAAATCTTTGCTCTCTGCCAGTCTAAGGCCCCGACATTCACCGGAATCCTTCCTCAGCACTATGATTCTCATTTCTCAAGTGTGTTACTCCACTTTCTGCAAACTGTGGGTAAAAGAATGTTACCTTAAGAGAAACTTGAAACACTTTAAAAGATTTCCTGATATGTACTACCCCTTCCAGAAACTAGTTACCAACCGGTCTGAATGCAACAGGTGTTAGAAAGATGGAAAGACTACCTGTCCTTTCTCCAAACATGTATCCGTGCTTTGAAACATACTACCCTTTTGCAGAAATGAAGTTAATTTTATTCACAAAATATAAAATGCACTGAGTTTCATAACCAGTGGACTTTACCATTGTTTTCCAAGTATTCACTGTGATAGTCTCAATTTTTCATAAACATTGTGGTAGTATGAAAACTAGATACCTATTTAAAACACAGAAATCCTTTCTTCAAGCCTGCCTCTGCAATCTCTTCCTTTTTACTATCTCCAACTAGAAACTTTCTAAGATTCCTTTCATTTCTCATACCTGTCATTTCATCCCTGAAAATGCATAACAGCAACCTGACAACCCCAGTGTTTTACTATTATTATCTACATATTAACTCCTTGAATCTTCATCTCCTGAGCTGATAAATGAGGAAATCGACACTAACCCTCTCTAAGGTCCTCCATGATGTCTGAACACACCCTCCATGAACCTGCTTTAAGACACTGAGTCTCTTAGCGGCTTATGGAAATCAACCTCATTACTTTATAATTCACTGTGCAGGTGTGACTTTGAGTTACGCTAATTCGAAGAATTACTATTTTTTTCCTATCTGTACTGTGCGCTCCATTTTGCAAGCAAGAGAGACAAAGGACAAGCAAGGAAGCTGATAGTAAGAATTCAGTTATTATAACAAATTTTAGTTTATATTCCAGAGTCAAGACACATTTAACTCAAGTTTCTATACAGTCCACATTTACAATACCGCACAGCAAAAACTGCTATTCGGTTTGATGATTCAGACTGCTATTCAGACTGATGGTAGGCAAAGAAAAGATCGAATCATATTCAGTAGAAAGTGGCCTTGGTACTTGTTGTATTTCACTGACCAGTAGGAGACTCCGTTAACTGTTCTCAGGCTCACCCACCTGTCTATTCCAACTGTCGCCACTCTGCTCCAGCCCTTCATCGCCTCACCCCGGGTTACTGCATCATCAACTTGGCCTCACTGTTCTTCCCAGAAACAAACCGTGTCCGTCGCAAGCATGACTCAGGCACTTACCCCAGCTCCCCAGTACAGTAACTGCAAACTCCTCTGCTCGGATCTCTCCCCCGCTTGCTAGCAACGTTCTCTCACTGCTCTGGTCCACACGGTCCAATCTTCCAAGCTACACTCATTCCCACCTCTGCACGTGGTGCCTTCCTCCCCAGGGAACGGCTCCCCTCCCTCACCCAAATCCTAACCAGCAACTATGACCTGACTCAAGTTCCCCAGCTGTCACGCATTGGCCTCCAAATTATTTAATCTGCACTTACATCTCTCATTTCAAGCTGAGCATTTATTCCTCAGTGGATTTTATGTACGTTAGTTTTGTCCCTTCAATGAAAATACAGTACAAACGCACTGAGATTACACTTGATCTGTATGCCCCACACAGCAGATGGGTAAAAGGTGTTCAGTAAATGGACTGGGTGAGGAAGCATACTCTGTCTTTATTTTGGATGATGCACCAGTTGACAATCCTAAATATTTTCTTAAGAAGTGTAATTTCCAAAAGGTGTATCTTTTCTTTTGTGTCTATTAGACATATGTGAAGAATTTTAGCAATGACCAAACAAAGTTTGTTCTGAAGTGTGTTTAGCTTCACAGTCTGAAGTATGTTGCTCCTACTGGGGGCAGGCTGCTGCCCACCATGTCTCCTAATGCACTACATAGGACACCTTGTCTGAAGAGTTCAAATCCCCACCTGCAGAAAGAAAGGTATCAGTCCCCGGCACAACTGGGACCAGATAATCCCAGTTCTTTGAAGAACTGAATTCAAGTGAATTTACTGTATGTATCGAAGAGGTGAAGAGGAACCTTGTAAACGTGGAAACGGTGGCAGGTGTAAAGGAAAATCTACTGGGTTTTCAGCTCCTCATTGTTCTTGTGATTATTTTCCCAGAAGTTCCAGAGTCTTTTTTTTTTTTTTAAGATTTTATTTATTTATTTGACAGGAAGAGAGATGGTGAGAGTGGGAACACAAGCAGGGGGAGAGGGAGAGGGAGAAACAGGCTTCCCGCCGAGCAGGGAACCTGATGCGGGGCTCGATCCCAGGACCCTGGGATCATGACCTGAGCCGAAGGCAGACGCTTAATGGACTGAGCCACCCAAGCGCCCCTGGAAGTTCCAGAGTCTTATATCAGTTCTGTCACTAACTAGATATGCAACCTTGGGCAATCCCAAGTTCTTTAGGGATGATTTTTTGGGGTTTATACTTCCAGCACTCTTTGAGACTCCACAATAATCCACTTACATATTTAACATAAATCAGTAAGTCTCATTATTATGCATTTGGACTCTTACCCCTTTTGTAGTTGGCTGCTGAGAAGCTCAGGGCTGAGCTGGAAGTTCAAGTGCCCAAACTCTAGTCTTTTAAGGTCTCCACAGGGGTAGTCTTTTTCTCCTTGCATTTTTTATTTATTTTCCCCAATTACATTGAGCCTTGAGATTTCCTCACCTATAAAGCAAAGGGTGAGCACTAAGGTTCCCCTAACTCTATGACTCCATCATTCTAAGTTCTTTTAAGCGTTAAGGATTGTTTCCCATTTTTACCTGTATTTTCACAAACACATATTAACATATATCTGCTATGATATTAGGTATTGGGGATCCAACAATACTAAAGACACAGGGTCTACCTCAAAGAGTTCAGGGTCAAGAGAGAGAAATCAATACTCCTAGTCCCCATGTAGGCATAGCAAAGCAGAAAGAGTGAAAGCTCTAGGGTCAGATCTGCTCTGATTCCAGAAGAAGGTACTTTCTAATTGGTATCCTCAGGTGATTTACATAATAACCTTGCTGAGCATCAGTTTTCTCATCTGGAAAATTATCACACCAGAGAGTTCATAGGGTTATCTTACGATCAGATGAGTGAAAGCATATCAAGTGCCTAGAAAAGGACACTGCAGGTATGCAACAAACCCTTTTTCATTTCCTCCCTCTCTCTTCCCACTAATTGTATAGCAAAATACCAGGGCAACAAAAAGTGTATGTTGGTCTGCACTGTAAGGCAATCGTATTATTACGAGCAGTTCTCCACCCTGCTCTTCCAAAGGGAATCTGGCCTTTAAAGGGACGAGGAGGGAGACATCTCAAAGGAGTGAACGCTGCTATACATGCATTAAGGGGGTTCCTGAGTTTTTGGGGTGGGGGACAGAAGGGCATAAGAGATCATGGACTTTTCAATTTCAGATTTAAAAAAAAATTATGAACATCGTGCTGTCTTTTGAGTTGTTTTGTTCTGCTTCTGGCTTATTCCATGCAGAATGAAACCACACAGGCTTGCAGCCTGTAGCCGCCCCTCACTGCCACTTCCATTCTGCCTGCATCTCTGACACCACCTTCTAGCTTATCCTTGACCTCTCGAGCCACTGCAGGGGCTGAGCCTTCCAGCCTGCTTCCCAGAATCACCTTCCCCTTTCAGCTGTCAACATTTTCCTGAAATGCTCGTTCCATTTCATGTAAGAGAAAAGAGGGAAGTACTGGGGTGTGTTCGTGCATAGATAACAGGAGGAGCCCCATGGCTGGACCAGAACATCTTCTCGGGAGGGGGGACGGGGGGTACCGAGCAGTAGGTCTGCCTGGCTCATGCCTCACTGTACCCACGACGTTCCCACACTGACAGCATGGAAACGAAATGCCGTCAGACCCATACAAATGCAGTCACAAGCACGGAAAACTCCTTCCACCTTCCCCGAAGGCTGGAAGATAGAGTAACATTGTGGGACCTAGCTTAGCATCCACGCACGTCCTATACTGAGATGTCCTGGTTACTACTCAGCAGTTGGTCATGCTATTTGTGGCACACTGGGTCAGATGGTTGCAAAGGAAAACCCAGGAGACCTGAACAGTCACTCGGCCAGCAGAGCTCGGCAGCATTTTCATTTTACTTTCCTTCTCTGGTAGGTTTGAAGCCAGAAAAGCCCGAGGAACGGAATCTGTCCTTTTCACAATGAGAAACAAATGGTCAGTGACAGTCACAATTCACCAATCACTGAAAAAAGTCACAAACAGATATAAAGAGAGGCGATGCTTGAACCTCCAGCCAAGACACACTAAAAAAAAAAAAATGCCCCTTTACTGCACATTAGTGAATACCGTCAACCTACATTTCCTGTTTTTGACTTAATAAGAAATTTCTCAAAAAGCTGCAGTGCTTGACTCACACGTGTCCTAGACTAGATAAAATACTCCAGGATTCTTAACTCTCTTGTTTTTCTGCTACTACCAGACAAAGTAGCGTGCTTCTTTCTTGCTGAAGCACAGCTCCCCTGTCATTAAGTCTCTAAAAATAATTCATTGCTTTAAAAGTAAGAATAGGAATGCGGTTCGCAATTTACCGACGAGTACAGGTTGAAAGATAAACTAATAAAGGATGTAAATCCAGAACAGCAAGTAAAATGACATAACCAAAGAGGTATGCAGGGCGATGGAATATGCCTATAGCTATTTAACCTGGATCCTGCTATTAAAATTCTAAAATTTCATAAACATACTTCTATGAAAATACTATTAACTAGGATATTATGTCCATGTTTAAGGTGGTAATAAAAGTGAAATGTAACCTAGTAATGGAATTTGACACAATTTTAAACAACCTGATTCCTTTAAAAAAAAAAAAAAAGAAAAGATATTTTTACTTCAAATATGATTTTCCCCCATCAGATGAATCAGAAATCAGGCCGTGTGTTTTAGAATTAATTCACTAACAACACAGCTCTCATTAAAATGACAAATTCCACTTTCATCCGTTCCTGTAAATGTGCCCCATTGTTTTAGGGGAGAAAAAAAATTTCCTAAATCTCCGCTAAACTACCGAAGTACATAACGCGTTTTAATACATAAAAAACAGCAGTGAGCCTATGTGAAAGGAACTATATGCACAAAGTTACTGGCTCTCCTTTTTAGGTAAGCAGTACTTAAATTTATTATTAGTGAGCTTCGAAGGTTAAAACTTAGAAAATGCCAGACACTTTGAAAGAGAGGCTAGCTCAGCCAGGGGTCACATGACAGCTGCTAATTGCAAAATGTTACAAAGGGAAGGAGGCAGGGCAGGTTATCTGCTTACTCTTCTTTATTGAAACATTGGATTTTCACTAAAAAAAATTTTTTTTAAAGGCTAAGATTTGTATAACTCTCAAAAGAGGCGGGAAATAAATAAATCATCCCCAGGCTGACTGAGCACAGCTGACACCCCATCAGGACTTCCTTGCAAAAACAGAGAAAGAGGACTGAATTTTAAAACCAAACTATATTTCGGGGCACCTGGGTGGCTCAGTTGGTTAAGTGTCTGCCTTCAGCTCAGGTCATGATCCCGGGGTCCTGGGATAGAGCCCCGCATTGGGCTTCCTGCTCCGTGGAGAGCCTGCTTCTCCCTCTCCCTCTGCCTGCCTCTCTGCCTACTTGTGCTCTCTCTCTATCTGTCAAATAAATAAATAAATCTTTAAAAAAAAAACAAACCAAACTATATTTCTATAGTGAATTTTAACGAAGACAGCCCAATCGTCAAACTAGTTCAATCTTTTTCTGTCATTTTACTTACAAAATTAAGACCCTCTTTATTATAATGCACACAATTTTAGTCCTTGATTTATCTAAATTTTGTTTATATTTAAGTGCATTTTTCTTAAACTATCTTCTGTTGCCTTTTTTAAGAGTATCTTCAGCAATGACAACCTTCTAGAAGGTAAGTTAGATCAGTGGTAATTAAATATTGCAAAATATAGCACAGTTAATTTTGAAAAGCAAGTTGTATTTCTTTTTTTTTTTTTTTTTAAGATTTATTTATTTGAGAAAGAGAGTGAATACATGGGGAGGGGCAGAAGGAGAGGGAGAGAGAAACTTTAGCAGACTCCGAGCTGAGCGCAGAGCCAGTCTCGGGCCTGATCCCACGACCCCAAGATCATGACTTGAGCCAAAAACAAGAGTCAGACACTCAACCGACTGTGCCACCCAGGTGCCCCAGTCATATTTCTTTAAAATCTTCTAAATGGCATTATTTATTAGAAAAGTTGTGACATTAATTTCTCTACAAAGTACACATTTTTTACGCCTCTACAAATATTGTATTAAGACTCCTTTAAAATGTATTCTTCTTTATGTATAGAATGTTTACATTTAATTCAGAATGATGAAAAAATTTATGATTAATGCTAATACTTTATTGACATGAGCTAGGAAAGTAATAATCCATAGCTAGATTTAAAGTTGAATTTATGACATCATTTTGATTGTGCACATTAGCTGTAATTACCTGCACCACTCATTCTGAGCCACTAGATGGTGTAAAAAAGAAATTAAAATGGTAAAATTTCATTCTATCACCATAAAACCTAATGTAACTCTGAGAAAGATGAAACAGATTCCTAGACTTATAACAATGCTAGTGGTTTCTATACTAATTGTACTTTAAAAAAAAATCTGTCTCTCTCCCTTGATCTAGAAACAAGTCCTTTTGAGCAATTTTTCACTCTCTTCTAAGGACCTTGAGTTCTGAATTTACAGTAGTATTAAACATTCAAATTGCTGTCATTCACATATTAAATGAATTTATGATATTAATTTATGGTCTATTTTGGCCAAAGTTTTGATAAAAACGGAGACTAAGCCTATAAAAAAATTATTACAGTCTCCAGAGATTCTTATCTGAAACTATCCCCCCAAAATTGCGGAAGCAAGAATCTTCACAAACATATACTGACTCCCAAATCAACCTGAAAACCAATAGCCAAGATATCGAATAATGGCCCAGAATTTGTCCACATCCCATCAAGGGAGAGCTAAGTGTCCTTTCTTTTTACCCTCACCAAGATGTACCTGGTTGATTCCACCAGGCCCACCGCTGGATGAATACTGGTATTAAATCACTCAGCCAACAGTGATAAGGTCCTGGCTAACAATGTCTTGTCTCCTCTTTCAAAAACCAATATGAGCTCCAGATACGGTCATCATTTCCAGGAGGCCCCTCATGAAATGATGCTACCTGTGGAACTTCAAGCCTTGTGAAGGGCTGATTGAGGAATTATTTTTGGTACGCAGTACCAAAATAATAGCATTTAGACATTTTAGATAGCACTATACTCTTCCTTTGAGCTGGACCACCACTACCCTCAGCTCTATGATAAAGCTTCACACATAAAATTACAATCTCCACAAAACAGATTTGGGAACAGAAATTACCTACACTGGGATCCTAGAAGTGTGATATACACCTAGGATTGTTCTTTTAACTTTATAATAATAGAAAACAATTTTCTGAGGCAATGGGAACTCTACTTGTCTGACAGCGTGTCCTAGAGGTTGGTACTCTGAGCTTTTCAGCAACACAGACACCTTGATTCATAAAGAAGGCTTTAAGAACAGACCCACGCTGAAAATAAGTTTCACATTTTACCATAATAATATTAAGACTATAAGCCATTTATCCCTGTAGTTTGGGATTCCAAGTGGAAGCTAATCAACCTTTTAATTTTATACACAATTGCAGCTAAGTTGGTGAAAGTAACTGTGAGTTGAGTAGATTTGAGGAATAATTCCAAGAAACTATCTTGAATGGAAATAAATCAGTTTGGTTTCTATATTAAGTAATTCACTCAAAAAAAAGTGTTGTCCTGGGGGCGCCTGGGTGGCTTAGTCAGTTAAACATCTGCCTTTGGCTCAGGTCATAATCCCGGGGTCCTGGGATGGAGCCCTGCATCGGGCTCCCTGCTCAGCGGGGAATCTGCTTCTTCCTTTCCCTCTGCCACTCCTCACTGCTTGTGCTCACTCATGTGCTCTCTCTCCCTCTCTCAAAAATAAATAAATAAAATCTTTTTGTTAAAAAAGTGTTGCCTTAACTCAGGACAATTAAATGCTCCATAATAGGCTTAATCCAGGAGTTGGCTCCCAGGAACTAAAAGCATCTTTCCTTAAAAAACAAACAAACATACTAAGGAGCAGAGGACAGAGAAAAATAAGTGGGGAGTCTTAGCTCTGGGCACCCCAACTTAGCAATCATCACAGCTGGCAATATTTACTTACTAAATATTTCCTCCCAATAATCTACAAGTGCTTCCATAGTATTCCTCTTGGATTCCTGGTGCTTGGCATGGGCCCTTTCTGCCCCTTGTAGGTGCTTTATAACAGTTTCAAATGAGAAGCAAAAGAGAAAAGGAGAAAACCTTGGTCTGGGAGTCAAGATGCCTGGTTAAGTACTGGCTCCGGCCCTTTCTTGACCCAAGCTCCCTTATCTGTAAAACCAAGAATGGGTAGACGATCATCACCCAGATTCCTCATTCAAGTGCTCTATGATCTTCTATGTTAGGATTTTATCCACCAGCCATCTTGTGTTAAGAGTCAATAAGTGACCTTATTTCCAAATTCTCTTCTGCATCTAGCAAGTCATACTATCTTTCTGAAAAGTACAAATTTTTCTCTAATCAAGAAACCACATTAAACTCTTGGACTTATAGAACATCTCCCTACTTATATTTAAATAGTTTTCATACATCATTTGTTTCTAAAATAGCTTCATAATGTAGACTGAGGGAGTTTTTTTTAATCCCCATATCATAGTAGGGAAAGTTAAATATGAAAATTAAGGGAGCTCACACATGTCATCACAATAAGAAACATGACTTTTAGATCTAAGGACAGAAAGATTTTCAATCATCCAGTATATTAAGAGGCAGAGACACTGATTTATATATATATAAGGATGAGTTTGTAGCAACAGTCTCTGCCATTATGTTTACAAATACAACTATGTTAAACTTAAAAAAAATCACCTAAAACTGTCTGAATAGAAAAAGCATTGCTTTTAAATTGTCGGAACACCAATGTATTTACATAAAGATGAAAAACTTCTACTATAAACAGTGTTTCCAGTAGTGAATGGCAGACAAAACCAGAATAAGCACACAGAAGAATAAAAAGGAAGAGGAAAGAAAAACATAATAAATAACCTAATACCTTACAATGTTAACTTTCACATAAGTATATTGTTTCTGGAGAAGGCAGTGTGTGGATGTGAGCCAAAGGCTGAAGTGATAGGTAAACACACTGTTAAGTTGAATCCTGTTATCTGATTGTGTTTAAAATTTGATTATATTTCACTTGACAAAATAATTAATTATTGTGAACTCCCAATTGTTAACAAGGACCTAAAGGAATTCCAATTGGCATTTTTCCCCAGTGTTGTAAACCCAGATGCATAAATATCTAGCTTTGTGTTCACCCTTTACGGTTGTCATCTGGGGTGTCTTCTTACCTTGCTAAGAATGTAAATCACATCACCACGTTTAAATGACAACTCATCAGAAAGAGCTCCTGTGCAGTCCCACAAACCCTGGTAAAAATTCGCATAATCGGTGCTTTTATCTCCTAGGAAGAAGAGAGAGAAAACATGAGTTAGAGCTTTCGCGTAATGGGCCCTTATTTAAGATGAACCAACAGAAATTAAAGGGCCGCCTCAAACCACCAAAACAGGCGAAACAAATTCTGTGCTGATTCAAAGAACATTTGATTACATTTATAGGCAAATCCTACTTCTTACAGTAATTTAATGAAGGACTGTTTTCAAAAAGACCTCTTTTGGAATGTCCCTTGTTTTCTTTCTCTCCCTCTCTTGTTTTATCTAAAACCTGTACTTGCAATGTGTTCTCATCAAACCAGCACCTAAAAGTTCCTTCCCACTTATTTTTGATAATGTACCTAAACCCACTCGCAACATGAGTTGAAGGTGAGTTGGTCACACTGCACGATGAGCAATATCCGCGACACGTGATACATGCATTGTGAAATAACCACCTTACAGAATTTCTAAAAATTACCAAAAAAGACAGATGAAGGGAAGAAGAAAATAAGTTAGCATTTGGGATGCTTCATAAACAATAATAAATACTCATGAAGGAGCCAATAGGGCACAGATATAACGCAAACTAGGCAACAATTTTTGTTTGTTTAATTCTAAAACCTCAAGCTGGTTAGAGGAAGAAGATAAAGTGGGAATGACATAAAGATTAATTCCAGCTCTTATCTTTGGGGACTTTTGTACCGAAAGCCTCTCAAAGTTATTTCTAAAATATCTGAGCAACTTTGCAATTGCCAATGCTGAAGCTGCATTTTTCAAGATTTCTGTCAGCCCCAGTTTAGGACATTATGCTCTGAATAAACATGCAACATACACTGGAGTTATCAGCTCATCCTTCTAACAGCATAAGCACAATGGATGTGATGTGCTCAAAGTGCCATACAGACCATTAACTGATTGATTATTTAGCGCTCTCTGCTCTGTGATACCACAATAAACCGGGTAATAAATGCTTTGTCACTTATACAATGTGGCTCTCTTGAAACGCAGCACAGAGTTAAATACACTGGATGCTTTTGTTACACTGAGAACTGTTTCCTGTTTTTAATTTCATGATAATTGAGTTTTGATGAGTTAACGCAAGAAGAATGCAAGTAATATCAATAAGATGTCCGTGGATTCACTAACCAGGCAGAACATAGACGTGCTGACAACTTCCATCATTGGAATGTCATCTTTGAATTCTGAGGGGATAACTGTGCAGACGTGTGCTGGATCAGGGTTGTCATCTTAGTTTTGTTATATGGCTCTCAAGCAGCAGGCTCCTTGGCAATGCCAACACAAGCAGGCACGTTAGCGGGGCATCTGAGTACGCACCTGACACCACGCAGTCTGCGATTTACACCAAGTGGTAAAAGTTTATCGGAAGTTCTGAAAATTCTAATATCTGAAACATGTTTTTAAAGCCAAAAAGGAAATCTGAATAATGTGGAGTGTGAAAATGTAGAAAGATGACACTTTTCAATTGTACTTTAAGAAAATAAACAATAACTAGAATGCGCAACCTAGCAAAATCCTATTAAATTTTCCTCTCCTGTTTTCTAAAAATTCAAAGTGGGGGTAGGGAGGGAGAGAAAAATGGAGAAATGAAAGGAAGGAGGGGGGAGGGAGGGGAAGAGAGAGAGACGGACACCTTCCTGACCTCTCCACTCCAGCATCTGAGCACTCATCACTGCCACCAGCGGGGATGTCTATGAGCCTAGGAATCCGACCAAGAACTAACAATGCTTGTGGCCACCCTTCATTACATTTTCCCTGCCAAGCACATATTAAGTAAATTCTATAAATGGACACTAGAGGGCACTCCGGCTGGACAGATCACGCCAAACGTTGTCAATTTTTTCTTTTGGAAAGAATTACTTAATAATAAAGTGACTGATTTCCTTTAAAAACCACTTATTTAGACAAATAGAGATTTAGAAGTTGAGACATTCTAGTCAGATTAAATCAACTGCTAAATGGGTCAAATGTTGCGCCCCATGCAGTCCGTCAGTGTCAGTTTAAAAGTCAAGGAATTAGAGCACGGAAAGGATGACATCATTTCACATGCAAGGCCCTCCCCCACAGCTGGCCAGGAGGTAAAAGGATCTAAATAGCTGGTTTCCCCAGTCAAGGCTCCTGTGTGTTCCCCATGCTGCTTAGCCTGAGGCTTGGTCCAAAAAGGTTAAAGAAACAAAACTTGGGCTAAAACTAGAGAAGTTTTGGCTGAGCGAGAGCCTCCCAGTGCATCCCCAGCTGTCCAGCCTGCTCCTCTTTTTTCAGATTCTCTCGCAACAGTTTTTCATTCAATAGATTTTCAAGAGGTGGGGGAAGAAAGAAGGAAAGAAAAAGTATATGGTGATTTCTACCACATAATCCTTATCACTTTGGGGTCTCTCTTCCCCTCGATGCGCTTGGTGAAACTCCCATTAACACTAATGGGAGTCACAGGAGCACATGAGGGGAAGGGAGACCCCCACCGTGTGCAAGATGCATCTCTCCCTAGATGTGCATCATGAGCATTTCATTAAATCTCACTGCTGTAAAGAGGCAACAGCGCTAGCGATTTGGCAATACTGGGGAAAAGATGCATTTTCTACTGTGCTTTCTATAATCTCGATGATGATGTTACCCAAAGACCAACCTCATTTCTGTGTCCCATATGTGAGCTCTGTTAAAGAATAATAAGTTGTTTATGTCACACGACTATATGTACACACAATTTACCATCCCGTCTATTTCAGAATGCAATACTAGTTACATAAAGCAGAAGAACCACGACTAGAGAGAAAACCTGCCAGTATAGATTTATTAGCCTTACTCTCCTTGGGAAAATAATGTTAAAATAATGTTAAAATTCTGGGTATGAATTCTAGATACAAAAATTGGGAATTATTTTATTCCTTTGAGAGCAGCAAGCTTCTCTGGTTTACTTTTTACAATTTTTTAAATTTTAAAATTTTAAATGTGGCTAACCGTGCTCAAAAAATTACCCATGGATACAGCCTCAGAAGCAGAATGAACTCATTCATTGAAAAATAATCCGTGTAAAATATGTTTTTAAAAAAACAACACAAAAATGGCATGGGGCATAATGCATAAACCACAGAGAATCATACATTCTGAATACAAATACGTCTGTCATCACTGCATGGACTAATCTTACCACATCATGATCTATGGTTTCAAAATTACAAAAAAAAAGCAAAAAACAAAACCCACCTCATTACATTTCTTGTCCTGGGAGGCGTGAATGGTTAAAAAAGAAGGGAAAGAAAGAAAAAATAGCCATCCTAAATTAGCCAGGCTGTGAAGGATTTAAATGATGTATTTGCTCCTGCTTTTGAAAACATACAAAAACAGATCATTGGGCAGTAACAGAACTGTTAGGAAAATATAAGCTAAACACTGGAGATACTTTTGCAAAAACCAAAAGATTTTAAAAATATGATGACAAGGACTGAAACATTCAATAATAAGATAATGGAAAATCTCTTTCTGAGTGGTCTTAAAGGTTTAAAAAGTATTTCAGAAAGGTAAGCATATTCTACAGTGTACAAATACATCAAACGGAATCTTTATTTTGTGTATATATACTAAATACATGTAAGATACGTAAGCTTGAACATGAAAGAACTTATAAGAAATACAAGATTATGTTTTTGTTTATGTATTTTACATTTGTCTGAATTTTTTTCTCTCTTTTTAAGTAAAATCGGTCAATGTGAAAAATATATAACATTCTTGAGTAAGGTTAGAAGTTCACGTCATGTGATGCTCAGCAAGATAGTAGTACCCTTGTCAACTCACTGCCCTGCACAGCAAACAAACTTCTAGTGTTACATCTTTGACAGCCTAGAGAGAGCAAAGGTCACTGCGATGCAAAAGCATTAAAACTGTTGCTTGAAAAGAATTTCATGTCACTGAAGATAAGAATTATTGCAGTGCTTTATGGCTATTGCATGGAAAGCTAGATCTACTTACTGCATTCCTTTGAAGAAAAACGGACTTTTTTCTTCCTTCCCTCAAAGGCAAAAATTGGGGAGAGAGTTACTTTAAAAGGATTTTTGAAAAATAGAATTGCTTTAAGCCAAAATACTTCTGTTTCTGGAAGGAATAATCTGTATGTGTGTACCTTCTACACCTGCACTGGAATTTAAAAAAAACAAAAACCTCCACGCTTTTGGCAGAAGCTTTACGATACATAATAAAACACGCAAATTACTTGAATTACTATTGGGTGGCATCCTCGGGGTTATGCTCAGCCTTCGCGTTTTATAGCTGCATCTTACAGGACCACGGCACTCACATCGAATGCCTTCGTCCTCACTTCCTTTCTGAAAAAAGCAAACCAAAACCTCGTGCAGCAACCTGCCCCTGCTTTCCTGTCCAGGTCCGGAAATCGGGCCTGTTTCCTTTCCACGTGTCCCGGTAGGAAGGCCTGGGGAAAGCCACTTCCTGAACACACACTTCCTGTCCGCCCAGCCTCTGACAGCTAGCAAGAGTGATGTATGAACGTATCAGAGAAGGGAAGGTGACCCTCAACGCCAGCTCTTTGCAGGACATGGGATGATATGGCAGACCTTGCCCCAGCTGACATGCGGCTGTGAAGAGGTGTAAAAGGCCTGATAAGAAGGCATTCCCCCTCTCTTCTTTCCGTGTAAAATAATTGCTGGTTTATCAAAGCTAACCTCATGCTTGCACTACAGATACGGTTTATCTCCTGCTATTTGGAAATAACAACCCGCAAAAAAAAGTTGCCCGTATCATGTGATTCTGTACATAGCATGTATAGTTATTTTTCTAGTCTCACTCATAATTAGTACGCGGGGCCATGTGCCAAGTGGAAATGGATAAGGGGAATATCCTTCCTAGCCTTCTAGGCCATCAGTGTCCTTTTCCAATTTTTAAACTGCTGTCACTGGACTCTGGCATTTCTTACACCCAATTCATTTGCTTTCTGTGTTAATCATATGCAATGAAGATATGCATGGCCAACATTTAAACAGGCTGCAGATCAATTAGCGGTCTTAAGTTTATCTGATTTTTATCAAAGAAGACAGAGCTGTGGGTCGATTGTCAGAGCCTGTGTCAAGTTGACCTTTTCAGAGATGTCTACATTGCCAGTCCCCTGGGCCACTTGTTGTCCCCTGTTAGTCTCTGAATGGCAGAAGTCTGTTCTGCTCAAGCACAAAGTATACACAGATGTCTATATTACATTCTTATAGGTTTGACAGCAACTGCATGTTGTATCTATAAACTGTCCTTTAGCAGTGACACTTCCTCAATGATGATAAGCTAATTTATGCAACTAAATCTCCTTTGTGCAGAAATGAAAGCTAATTGAGTCATTACAAAGTAATTCAGGAAGGAATACCTTGTATAAATTGGCTTACTTTATAAATCCTTCTCAAGTGGTTTCCATGCATCCTAAATGGGACTAAGCAGCTTATCAGCCATAAGATATCCAGATCGAACCAGCCAACTTCGGGGAGTTGTGTAAACATCTTTAGAGCCGTAGGAAAGTGACTGAAGGGAAAGTGAACAAAACCAAAAGAAGCTTCCCCAGGAAGCCACCCCAGCCATTACCTGTGGTGGGATGAACACTGTCCTGGCTCAGCTTCCTTTGTTCCTCCACTTTCGCAGGAACACCGTCCTCTTCCTCTTCTGTAAACAAGCAGAAATGGCACACTGAAGGTTTCCTCAGAAAGAACAGAACTCACCCCATCTTAGGAGCAAAACTGAAAGTTTAGAACGTATAAATATTCGTTCTCAAAGGATGAAACCACTCAACATTCACATTCCTTTTTCAGTAATCTAAAGCTGAACAAACAAACCTCTAGCTATTTCCAAATAGCAACCCTACCAGTTGGCTTGATAAAATTTAAGATACGTACTAATGCCGCACATACTTTAAGTACTTACAGAAACTCATCTGGAACACTGCTAAGTCCAGACCGGCCCTGAAATCCGGGGAAGGAACACCCAGCACTATATGGACAGACCCACATTACACTGTGGCAGGAGGACCACGGATAAAACCATGGTCCCTAAAACATCGGTGTGGCCAAAGAAAATGTGTGATATAAAATAAAATATAGTTAACCTGTAAATCATTTCTTGTGTATCAGATACTTCATGTGTTCCCACTTGATCTTCACAGGAGAAGACTAGAAGGATCCTCACCTTTCAAGGCAATTCCCCTCAAATTCTACTGAGGATCTACCCTGTGCCATAAGTTATTGCAGATGCTAAGATTTCACAGACCATTTTAAACCCTCCTTTTACAGATGAGTAAATTGAGGCTCAAAAAGGTAGAGAAACATCCACTGTTGGTGATTCATACTCAGGCTTGTGATCATGAAGTCCGTGTTCTTTATCCTGCAATGTATTCAGGGCCCTATGTTTGTTATTCCCACGCTCTCCTATCACGTTCATTTCCTCCCCCCCCACCCCCAGTTATAGGAAGAAATAGGAGAAGATTAAATGAGAAGAGTTTTAAACAGAGTCAATAGACTAGATTTAATTATTTTACATTGAAGAACCATTTATTACATGTCCATTTTCCTCACCTAAGGATTTATACACACTGTGGAAATATTTAAGGCAGGACATAGGAACAAAATGGCATGCCCAGAAAAACAGAGTTCAAAAAGAATACTTTCAAGAAAAATCAAAAATGTTAAAATATGCAAAATATATAAATATAGCCATTATGACTATTAAATAATTCAACCAATAAATCTTCATTGGATATTAGCTACCTGTAAGAGAGAGGTTCTACCAGGGAGGCAAAGACAGTAGGGAGCTTCTGCCCTCAGGAAGCTGACAGCCTGCAGGGGACAGAAGACAGTATCTAAAGGAAAATGGGATAAGGAGCATAGAACCTGACATAGTTCTTTGTCAAAAGGCACAGAAAGGAGCATAGAACCTGACATGGGAGGCACAAGGCTCAGAAGGATGGCAGAGAGGAAACCATGCAAGGGGGAACACCGAGAAGGCTCTGAGGGGTGGAGAAAATCTGAACAGAGAGAGATGGGAAGGAGGAAATTTCTAGACAGAGGGAGAGTCATAAGCAAAAGAAAAAGCGCAATAATATCCATTTGGCTAAAGAATGCAGTACTCAAAGGGGAAGAACAGGATGGCAGATAATGCTAGTGGCTTGGGCCAGCTGTTGAAGGGCCATAAACATCCGGCTATGGACTTTTGCCTTTTATTTGGTGGGCAATGAGAGCCCCAGAAGATGTTCGAGCAGAGAAAGGGCAGGACCAAAAACTATGCTTGAGAAATGGTCATCTGATCCCATTGTCCCAGATAGCCTGAAGGAGGGTGTGGGGAGAGAGACCACTCAGAGTCTGGCTAGAGGGGAAGGAAGTCCTGAACTGAAGGGGCAGAGGAAATGGAAAGGAGCCAGTTATAAGAAGGAAAGGAACTAGAATTGATAAACTTTGTGCCTGCCTGGATGTGGAGGGCTAAGGGAAGAAGAGCAATTGAGAATGACTCAAGTTTTGAGCTTAGTTAACAGCGAAATGAGAACATCATTCCTGAGAAAAGAATAGCCAAGATAAGCTATATTGCTGAGGGAACACAGGAGCTGTGTTTCTGATGTGAGAGATTTATTTATTTATTTATTTTTAAAAGATTTTATTTATTTATCAGAGAGAGAGACAGCGAGAGCAGGAACACAAGCAGGGGGAGTGGGAGAGGGAGAAGCAGGCTCCCTGCTGATCAGGGAGCCCGATGCAGGGCTCCATCCCAGGACCCTGGGATCATGACCTGAGCCGAAGGCAGACGCTTAACGACTGAGCCACCCAGGTGCCCCTGATGTGAGAGATTTAAATTTATTTATTTGAGAGAGAGAGAAAGAGAGAGCGTGCACACATGGGGGGAGGGGCTGAGGGAGAAGGAAAGAGAATCTCGAGCAGACTCCCTGCTGAGCACAGAGCCCAAAGCAGGACTCTGCCCCACAACCCTGAGATCATGACCTGAGCCAAAAACAAGAGTCGGAAGCTTAACCAACTGTGCCACCCAGCGCCCCTCTGATGTGAGAGACTTAATGTACTGGTGGGGCAACGCAGAGGAAATGTCTGGAGGCAACTGGAAAGTTTGGTAGAGAGATCAGGAGTACAGGTGCAAAATTAGAAGTCTCGTGCAAAATTTGAAGTGGTGATTAATAAAATTCAACATTTACATCAAGCTTGAGAGTTACTGTACTTCTATAACAAACATAGAATTGCTTTGAATTTCTGTAACTCAATCCAAACAAAATAATGAAAGCTCCAAAAAAGGGAACAGCTGGAAATATTTGGGACTTTATACATATTAAGTTGACCCTAATGTTGGCAATTTAATATGGTTCGGTCAAATAGTAATTAATACAGGAAGACCTAATAAAAACCTAATACTAAATCCTGTCTTTTTCCTCTTCAACAAGTTATCTCAATTATGCCAAACCGCAAGGACCAGTTATCATGTATGAGTTAATGGGATGTTTTCATACAAATTTTAAAGCTCTTAGGGACATTTATAGTCATTTGGTCCAACCTACTTATTTTACAGATGGTTAATTTTTCTTAAAGGAGGAGAAAACTCTCTTTACTTTTCACACTTTCTCTTTCCCCAGCACTCCCTCTCCTCCGACTGGGTCACAAATCTGACAGCAAGGAGTAAATTCAAAAACAGTGAAGGGTGCTTGCCCTCACGTCAAAACCCATGACCACAACAATTTAGGGAGCACTAATTTTGGCTCTCAAGAAGACACAATGGGAATGTAGACTCACCACCCAAAGTTAGTGTCAAGATAGCACAAAAACTAATTACAGTAATTGAATGGAAAACTCCACTTTGGGCAAAGTAAACAATGAACTTAGAAGAATTTATTACTATGGCTTTATTCTTATTTTATTAAAATTTAAGTGCCTATAATGTACACAATGTATTCTTAAATTACCAGAATAATTACTTAAGTATCAATATTTACTGAGAAGTATCCAAATTGAAATCCATGTGAGATGCTGAACAAGTAGTATTTTAGAGGAGGAATCGCTCATTAAAGAAACTTCCTTTCTCCATTTCAAACCTATTTTTAGGTCAAAACCCTCTGCATTTCATTCATCAGTTTTTCTTAATAATATTTGAACAACTCATTTTATCTTGGGCTAACAATACAAATAGCTTCCATATAAAAGAAAACAAAATCAAATTTGGGGTGTGTGTGTGTGTGTGTTTTAATCTTAGGGGGAAAAACTCAGACTGAACCTTGAATACAGTCTGGTACAAAGGAGATGTTCAATAAATATGGAGTGAACAAATGGATTCAAAATCATGAAAATAAATCCTACTATGTTCATTTATTAACAGAGAAAAACTCTCCACACCACTCAAAAAATATATGAGGACAAATGAAAATTCTAGGCAATAATCATCTCCACAATATATTAGAAATATACACACATGTTGTTTTATTTAGGTTTATTATTAAACATATTTTATTTTGGTGTTGAGTCACGGTGTCATTATACAATACTAATTAATACCTCAAACAGTCAGTGTTTGTGGGCTAATATATTCCATTCAACATTTTAATAACAGTAAACAAAAACAGCTCAGCTATGCGGTAAAATCCATCAAACCACACAGATGGTTATAAGGTTTTCATTATGTGGTTTCCATAGCAATCATATTGCAAATCTGGAAGCTTCTTGCAAATAAGCAGCTTGTATTTACATGCCTCTCAGCTGCAGCACAAAACTCTTCAACATGTGAAGTTATTATTCCAATCACACATTGTTAGAAGAATCATCAGAAGATTTTGTTGATCAGACAAGATGAAAATAACAGTAAACTAACTGCAGAAGATAATTCAAACACAGTCATACATTTACCAAACTAATCAGTATTAGAAATATTCTGGCAGTCGTCAGAAGGTTTTAACATTATACCAGCTCAAAAATATGGAAGTTCCAGGAACAATCAGATCCCATGGAATCCAAAAGCTGAACTCCACTCTCCCATTTTCAGACGTTTGGTCTTCCTTCTGAGTCGAGCAGAGAAAGAAAGACTAGCAGAGAACTGAGTCTTCCCAAATCTTTTTAGGATGACTACATTTGAGGAAATGCTTATGTGGGAAAAGTCAAGACTTTTTTTTTTTTCTCCCTGCTAGATTAATCAATTTAATTTACAAATTGATCCAGTTCCATAACAGATGGATTATTACACTAATAAGGATCACAAATCTGTCTAGCTATGCAGTTTTTACAAAATGGCTATTTCTTGCTTACTAATGTTCTTTGTTTAAGGACAAAATAACCCAAAGAGAAAAGCGATAAGCAAATGACACGTACAGCTGACATTGCTTGAAAAAGGCTAAAGACAATTTGTTAGCATCAAAACAGGGTGTGTGACAATTGTGGAGGGGCTGGAAACTGATCTTATCACATCTTCCAGGGAGAAGAGGACAACATGAGAAAATCTTTCACTCACACACAATGATTACCTTTCTAAGTACCTTCAGAAAACAGCTCTGCTGAATTAACAATGTATTTTAAGAGACATAAAACACAGAATCAAAAGCTATGCTCTGAAATAAAGATTGAGTGTAGATCTCTACCTGCCCTGACTTCACTGGATTACAAGACTATATCACGAAAAAGTTAGTATTTATTGCTTAAATGTTCACGCTGTATGCATTTATATCCATTAGGTAACTAAATCCTCATAACAATTCTATGAGGTAAGAACAGGTACTTCGACCATCATTTTATGGACGCAGAAATGAAACTTACAGAGCTTGAAGAACTTGCCCAGGTCCACACAAGCAATTAGAACAGGGACTGAAACTCCAGCATGGGTGGCTTCTCTCCACCGTCTCTTCAGTTTACAGATGGATTGTTTTCTAAAATTTCATTTGAATATTGGCTGTTTGTGGACTTGGAAAACATTTTCACAAAAGTGGGAAAATTCTATTCTACCATTGCATTGTATGCGAAGGACACCTTAAGGTAAGCAATCCTTGCAGTGATGATTTAGAAACAGAATTTCAAGTTGGGAAGCCCCCAACACACATCTCCTTTCTGTCTCCCAGCTCTCCTTCCCCACCTCTCTTGTCCACACCCTCCAGTGCCTGGAAGCCAGCGCACAGTACTCGATACTCTGTAAAGGTCTCTAATGCAACTCATAATTGAAATATTTATTTCAAATAATATTTCAATTATTTTATTATGAAATAATATTTCATCATTCTTTCTAGGCCAGCCGGCTTTTCTTTCTCGTTGCATTTCAATAAGGATTTCAATGTCAACAGTTACGGTGAGTCTTTTTACAAACAAAGAAGTTCCCCCGAAAGAAGTTTGCCTGCATTCCAGAGCAACAGACAATCCTGCACATTTCTCCAAGGGTTTGGGCACCACAGTGTTGCAAGCAAGATGTCCCCCGCTGGGAGAAGATGGGACAGACCTGATGGGGAAAGGAAGACCCCTGTGGCCAGTCCCAGCAGTGCGGTGTAAAGGAGGCAGAAATACAGGGAGGATTCACACAAAGGGCACCTCAGCCCCTCTTCTCGCTCAGGACCTGGGGCAAGCCCCAAAGCCGGCAGTAGGGGTGAGACAAGTGGAAGAGTCGAAGGGGTGTGGGCAAGGGAATTCAAACAAAGACAATGTGGAAAAGTGAGTTCCTTAGGGGCCTATAAATCCTAGACCACTGGTAAGTTAAAATATGACCTTCTAAAGGACTTTTCTATTTAATAGACTGACATATATTTTACAGCAATAAAGGATGTATCATTTTAAAGACAGAAGCATGTGCCTTTTAGTATTATATAAAACTTCAAGAGGAACAGAAAGATAAAGACAACTGAAATGGTATATTTAGAGTCATGTTTACTATCCTGGAAATTCAGGCAAACTGGGGCCTACTGTTAAAGTTCTCCTACCTTGAGACTGTAATTCTCATCTCTGTAAAGTACAAAGAATAATGTCTACCCCATAGCACTCTGAACGGGATTTGGGCAGGACAATGACATAATCAGATTTCTCAGGGGGAAAAAAATGCACAATTAGCATGCAGTAGCAAGGTCATTACCTTAGGAGCTAGGTGTTTTGCATCCACCTATGAATTTGGCAACCCAGAAGGTTACTATGATATCAAAGGCAACCAAAATAAGCAATAGTTATTCAATCATACAATCTAATTTTCACCCTTGACATTTTATTGTTTCAGGGTTTGATAGGAAAAGGTTATCATTGCACTTCAAAAGCAAAAATAAACACCATGAAGATTATAGTACATTTCTGTACTATATTAAAGTTAATTTATACGCAAATCTGAAAACGCAAAAATAGTAAATTTTCAAAGACATTCAACTTGCTAACATCATGGTTGGGATATTGGGGAAAAAACCCCTCAAATTCAAGCAAGAATCCCATTTGACAGAATCTGGAGAAAATCGTCAGGAAAGAAACCTTAGGTAGAATCTAGTTCAACTTCCTTCTTTCATTAACAGGGAACCAGACTCGGGGTGCCGAATGACTGGACCAAGGTCATGCAAATGGCACTCTGCTCCTCTCTGCCCTGCCTTTTACGCAACATGCACCGCAGACATTTCTGGAAAAGTCTTTGCTGCTCCCGAGGTACTTCTCTATTCAGGAGCAATCTTACACAGACTTGGCCATCCACAGGCAATGATGGCAAGCAAAGAAAGCACACAGGTTAAAAAAGGTTTTAATAGACCAGATTCTGTCAGTCAGAAGTGACTGTGAGTCAGGAAATGATCCTACTCCCAGGGGGTGCTAGACATGAGGAAACAATGATATGGGGCTCTTCCTTGTCCCAGTGTAGTATATTCACACACGCCATAATATAAAATTCTCCTAACTACTCCATAAAGCTCAAACTCTTAGCTCTTTAGTTAACATTTATAATAAAACCTGCAATATTAAAATTCTTTCAACCCAGGAAATGTCAAATTATTTCTCAGTTACAGTAACCTCAATCTGGCTCTGGATTGCTGGTACAATTATAGTTTGCTGTTCATAACAGTTCTGTTTTTTAATTTAAATAAACCTTTTTTTAGTATTCTTGCTACAAAAGCAGTATCTGTTCATTGCTAGAAGTCAGACAATAGAGATAAGCAAAAATATATACATATTTTTAAATCATCCAGGACTTATCCATAACCACATTAACACTATTAAACATCTTCTCCTAGACCACCTTCACTCAGTTTCTGGTTTTTCTTCATTCTCATTTTTAATAAGAATATCCCAATATATACATATTTCATTATCCCCCCCCCCCACGTTTCTTATCCAAATGTATTTGTATTTTATTATAACCTGATTTGAATCTCTTTTTAGAAAGTAAACTATTTCATCTCAACTTAGATTTTGGCTTAAATTTTATTCTGTGAAAAAAATACTATCTAATGATAAATAGGGTGGTGTTAAGATCATTTCCTTGTAACTTGGCTGTTTTGTAATGATCTATAACTGTCTGCTCTAACCTTAGGAAAAAAGCAGACAGACGAATGCAGAGCTCATTTGTCGCAGGCTTTGGCGCGGTGTCCTGTTTCCTTATGCAAATACACTCATCTTCTTCCCATGCAGTGCACCTTACCCTCCCCTTTTCAAGAATCTAGGGGAAAAAAAGCACAGGGACATAAGAGGAACCACCACCCATTAGACTTATTGGTTCCATATCCCTTGTAGCAACAGTGGTTTCAAGGCTCTTCTGGGAGGCAGAGAGTCTATGAGGTCAAAACTATTTTCATAATAAAATGAAGACATTTGCCTTTTTCATCGTGTTAACATCAGCACGATTTTGCAAAGCAATAATGGGGAAACTGCTGACACCTCAGCATAAATCACTGCAGGGGCACCAAACTGTCACCGTCTTCTTCACTGCCTTGCTCGAGCATTAAAAACAAACAAGCCAGTTTCACCTATGAGTGTCCATGATGAAGCCGTACACATTATTATTTTCATGTAATAGCAACCCCGAGAACATGTCTTTTTAATATTCTGTGTGACAAAATCAGAAGAATGCATTAAGCACACTTCTGCATTTCCAGATGTGCAAGAGATTGAGCGGCAAGCTGAACTAGCTGCTTTTTTTCATGGAACACCATTTTGACTTGAAAGAATGAGTGACAGACAAACTATGGTTACTCAGACTTGGGAATGTGGCAGATATTTCCTAAGTGGGCTTGTTGTTTCAAAGAAAACAACTGGTGTTTGTTGCCATGATAAAATTTAAGCTTTCAAGCAAAAATCAGAGTTTTAGAAACTTAGACCTGCCACTGTAAGCTTGACCGCTCCCACGTATTTAAAGACTTTCCTAATGAGATTGGTAGTGATATTAATGAATGCAGTTTTTTAATTTTGCCAATTTTTGCCAATATTTGGAAGTTCTGCATAATGCAGTGAACCAATATTTTCCAAATGATCAAGGCACGATGTTACAAAAACATGCATGGTAAGAGATCCACTCAAAGTACAAGACAGACCAGACCCATGAATTTTAATGTAACGAAGTATGGAAAGTTCATTGATACCGTTTTGGATTCCAGCTTGCAACTAACATTTAACTACTACTCCTCCAGCTTGGGTACAGTATCGAAGAAGAATATCTACAACCTCCTAGGACTATTAAAACACTTCTAATTTCCTACTGGAGATCTGTATGAGGCTGGGTTTCTCCATATGCTGACTGTACTTAAACCAAAACAACATATCACAACAGAGTGAATGAAGACGCAGACTTGAGAGTCTAAGTGTATTCTATTAAAATAGACACTCAGGAGATCTGCCAAAATGTAAACCATGCCTCTTTTTTCACTGATATCTTGGGGGAAATATAGCAATTTTTCCTAAAAATATTTTATGTTCACATGTAATGGGTTTATCATTGTGATTTTTAAATTCATTAATAAACATTTTTTATATTTCTCAGTTTTAATTTCTAACATAGTAAATACTGAGAGGCATAATCCACATAAATAAAGCTTTGTGGGTTCCTCAGTAATTTTTAAAATTGTAAAGGGCTCCTGAGACCAAAAAGGTTTGGGAAAACTACCCTACGTTTTCTTTTTTAAGTTATTATTCAAATTCCAGTTAACGTACAGTGTAATATTAGTTTCAGGTGTACAATATAATGATTCAACCCTTCCATACAATGCCCGAGCTCACCACAAGTGTCCTCCTTAATCCCCACCACCTATTTAACCCATCCCCCACCCACCTGCCCTCTGGTAACCATCAGTTTGTTCTCTAAAGTTAAGAGTCTGTTTCTTGGTTTGCCTCTCTCTCTTGCTCTTTTTTTCTCCTTTGCTCATTTGTTTTGTTTCTTAAATTCCATCTATAAGTGAAATCATATGGTATCTGTCTTTCTCTAACTTATTTCACTTAGCATCATATACCTTCTAGATCCATCCATGTTGTTGCAAATGGCAAGATCGTTTTTAGTGAAATATCTAAACACTGTTGATCCACAACATGAAAAAATTGATAGCCTGCTAACCCAGAACAGTATTTGATAATTATTTTATTTTCCCAAAGCACACAATCTCAGGATTGAATCTCATTATACTGTTGAGTCATATTGAGCTGTTAACCAAAATCCCTATATGTTTTTCCCATTTGCAGTGAAGCCAAGTCTTTCCTTTCTCATACCTGTGCAACAAGATTTTTGGAGCAAATGTGATATCCTATTATATGTCATCTTGTTAGATTTGATTCATAATTTCAGTCTATTGAGAACACAGCCTGTATATCTTCATCTAGGCATTGATGAATATGATGGTATGACAATACTGGGAATTAAGCTCTAAAGCATTCACAAAATAAATTAATCAGCATCCTTTGGTGCTATATAGTCAGTTATCCAATAGTGTTTATACCCATAAAGATTTCATGAGAATCCTGGCCAAATGCCTCACTTAAGTCTAGTTATAAGTCTGTCACTTCCCTGAACACATGATGGGTTCTAGTGATCATTATTTCATCTTCTAGATAGCACAGAAGACTCTCTTTGATGCCTTATTTTAGAGTCCACTTCCAAGTTCCTAAACTGTCTAGGGTTTGCAGAATCCATCTGTCATGGATAATGTGGTGCTCCTCCTAGATGCCCTCTTCATCTGCCAACACAACCACCCTCCAGTTACTGGGACCCAGACTGCTGCTGGCTCACAGCTGTGTCCCTCACTAGAAACTGTCCTTAGCTCCAGAGAACTGCCTCTCTCAAGATTACACCCCTCCCAGAAGAGCCAGGAGCCAGTGATTAGCTGATGTGGGGACATAAAGACATGCCCCTTTGCCTCAACAACCTTGAAGAATCATCCCAGACCCAGAGCTCCCCAAGAGTTCGGCTGAGGCCTCAGTCACAGCTGCATTGTGGGTCAGCTTCTCCCGCCCAATTCTTCCTTCTTCGCTTTCATACAAGGGTATCTCCCAAGATCACTTGCCAATTAGTCTTCTACATGAAACCATCTCAGAATCTGTTCCAGGAAACCCAACTTAAGATCTCCTGCAACTTTCTACTCTTTTTTGAAGGGTTCACCATTTAATTGCTAGACTCCATACTTCTAGCATCTCTCTCTTCCTGCATATTTCCTTCAAAATCAGTGACAGTAGTTCAATTACTTCATTTACAACTTGTCTTGTGATGTAGTCTTACGTAAGCCAGAAGGCAAACTTAACTCCTACTCATCTTCAAAACATGGCTCAAATGTCCCCGACTTTAGGGTGCTTTCCCCAAACTCCTCCAGGCATCTGGGCATTCCCCCTTTGTGATCTCCCAGCCTTGGTACAGGCCTCCATTATCACTGCTCTCATAGAGCACTGCAAACATTTGTCTACCTGTCTCCTTTTCTTCCGAGTGTGCACTCCCCCACCAGGCCTAACAGAGGGGCTGGAACAAACTCTATCAGCATCAGAATTTGAATCCAGGCAGTCTGCCTACAGAACCCAAGTTCTGAAGCACTGTGCTTTTTCTTCCCTTTTGATGTTTTCCATGAATGTTTGATGAATGAAGATCAAATGGATTTTGGTTAGCTGGGTATTCTATTAGAATCTCTTTGCCTGTCCTTAGCTTCTGTTACCTGCCATCAATCTTATCAGATGGAGGATAATTCTTGGCAGAAAAGGAGCAAATAAAATAGAAACTGATTGTTTTCTTGGAAATTACTGCCCCTAATAAATTTCAAAAACAAACAAAAACACAGGGCAATTATACACCTTTTGTTAAACCTAGCATAATTTACAAATTTCAGCTCTTTTCATGTTTTCCTTGGTTATTTGGCCATTTCAGTGCTTGGTATATAACCCTGTAAAATTGCATTAGTTGGACAAATTATAGCACAAAGACATTGATAGAGTTTCGTTTCTCCCCCCCCCCCACCTTTTCCTCACTGCAATCATTTAGCATTAAATGCTATTTTAAAATACTTGTCTTTAATACCATACATTTGTACCTATTTTTTCTCGGAATTTTCTGGAATCTGCCTTGCTACAGTCTAGGCAAATACATCTGGCTGATGGCCAGTTTTTTCCTCATTGGTTATGATGGACTCTAAGATGACAACTGCTTTTGCCTAATTTTTTCCACAGTTAAATCTGGAGACGGCAGCAGTTTCCCTATTTACTTCCTATATCCTTTGGCCTCCATTGTTTCGTCTGCTACTACATGTTTAAAGTCTCCCTGAAGAAAGAACAAGACGCAGTGGTAATGACTGCTTCATGCTTTTCCTTCCTCTCTATGTTCTTACCGTGAGCTCCTCTTAGTTGAAGATTCTTCGTTGCTAAACACTGAAAAACCCTAACCCTCCCGATCCCTGGCTCTGTGTGTCCCAGGCACAAGCAGCTGAGGGTGAGCAGAAAGTCATCCTTGGTCTCTCAGTGCTTTGTGCTCAATTGGCTGGGCTTGCAAGTAATAGTTACCACCTGCTTAGAAGCCCTAAATCCAAGAAATGGAAGAGATTGAGCACACAGTCTTGAATATTTAATATTTATAGGGCAATTATCAAATAGCAGCCCCACTTGTATTTTTCTATTACCATCACATGCTCCCTCTGTGATATGTAACTTCCAGTTTGGGACTAAATATTATGAACTACATTAATATCTCTGGCATCCCACCATGGTGTGCTGTTCACCTAGAGGAGTGGTTTTCAAACTTCAGAGGGCTTATTAAAACCCAGGTTGCTGGGGACCCACCCATAGCGTTTCAGGTTCAGTAGATTTGACACGTGCAATTCTAAAAAGTTTCAGCCCATGCTGCTGGTCCTGGGGCCACATTTTGAGAACCACTGACATAGAGGCATACCTTCTGACGCTTTCTTTTACACAGGAGTTCAGTGGTTTATGTGTTCCATCATAATTTGAATATAAGTTAATTAGAACATTGTATCTTCCAATGTTACTTGCCTTTTAAACTTCAAAATACAGGCACACCTCACTAAATAATTCTAGTGTTAAATTAATTATAATGAAATTAGTCATGCAGAAATTAGTCCCATATCAATCCCAAAAGATGTAATGGAACTATAGAAATGCAAATAAAATTTGTATTCCAGAAGTTCATATTACTCTCTTTTGCTAGCTGGGCAAATTTAGCGAACTAATTAAACTCTCTGAACTTCAATTCTCTCAATCTGGAAACCAGAAATACAAAATTTACTTGAGAGAATTACTGTGAGAATAAAATGAGGTAAAGTGGCCAATATAATGCCCAGTGTGGTGAAGATTTACAATCAAGTGATTATAATAGCAACCTGAGGAATGTCTACATACCAAGCACCCCACTAGCTGCTACATGCATAAATGTCATTCAATCCTCAAAACCCTCTGAGGAAGGTATTGCTCTTAGTCCCATTTTGCAGATGAAGAAATGGAGGCATAGAAACATTTAACTAACTTGCTCAGCAATAAGAAGCAGCGTCAGAATTTGAATCCAGGGAGTCTGCCTCCAGAACCCAAGTTCTGAAGCACTGTGCTTTTTCTTCCCTTTTGATGTACGACCTTGCACAGATCCCTTGTTCTTGTGTTTGTTAATTAATTAAACAGCACTTGAACCCATTGCCATAACATGTAACTTATGAGAAAGTTAATATTCATGATGTCATATTGACATATATTTTTTTCTTAAACACTCTTCAATGACAAAATAACTTGGCTAACTCTGACAGCATAAAAAAAATGGCTCCCTTGAAAAATAGTGTACCCTGCTGAACAACAGAAGAGTCATGTTTGTAATGGCCACCGAAAGTGAAAAGCTTGGCATTTGCCCCCTCCATTTTTCTTTCCGTTGGAAGGCAGCTTACAAATGGAAAAATCATCTCCCATCACCTCTCCCTCTCAGAGGCTGAATATGATGAAGAAACAGAGGAAGGCCAAGCCCCCGAAGCAAGCAGAGCCGAGAACAGCTTCCGTCCTAGCCAGGAGCCTAAGAAGATTGATTAATCCTGAATGAGATAGCTATAGTTTCTCACCAGATTTGACTGCAGGAGGACATGAAAAATGCAGCAAATTAAAGCACTTTACATAATACAAAAGAATGGCACTCTTGAAATAAAAATTTCCATGTACCCAGGAGGGGCTGTGCATGGACTTTCAAAATTATGTTTTTATGGCAGTTTCAATTCTAAGTTAAGAGGTATTTTTTGACACACAGACACATTTATGATAAAACGTTACAGTGTCTAGAAAATGTAAGATCCTGTAGAATTAGTTTATTTCTGTAGAGAGGAGTTGCCAAAAGAAGCAAGACAGAAGCTGCAGGGGGAAGAAGGGGAGGGTAGGCACACACAGCTCATTGGACAGAGGTCTTGGGGTTCACTCCCGCAAAATAGTATCTGATGTTCTTTGAAGTATATAAGAATAAAAATTTGAGCTTAGAAAAAACAGCATACTTACAGAACTACTATAAAACCCAGCTATTCCACTTCTGGGTATTTATCCAAAGGATACAAAAACCCTAATTCAAAAAGTTACATGCACCCCGATGTTCACTGCAGCATTATTTACAATAGCCAAGATACGGAAACAACCCAAGTGTCCAAAGTATCCATGGATACATGAATGGGTAAGGAAGAGGTGTTCTATTTTTTACAACGGAATACTACTCAGCCACAAAAAAGAATAAAATCTTGCATTTGCCACAACATGGATGGACCTTGAAGGTATAATGTAAGTGAAATAAGTCACACAGGGAAAGACAAATGCCATATAATTTCACTTATATGTGGAATCTTTAAAAAAAAAAAACAAAAACGGGGGCGCCTGGGTGGCTCAGTTAAGCATCTGCCTTCGGCTCAGGTCATGATCCCGGGGTCCTGGGATCGAGTCCCACATCAGGCTCCCTACTCAGCGTGAAGTCTGCTTCTCCTCCCCCTACTGCTCCCTCTGCTTCTGCTCTCTCTCAAATAAATAAATAAAATCTTAAAAAAAAAAAAAAACGAACAAAGAAAATAAAACAAAACAAACTCATAGATACAGGGAACAGACTAGTGGTTACTGAGGGGAAGGAGGTCCACTATATCATGGTGGATGGTAACTAGACTTCTAGCGGTGATCACTTTGTACTGTGAATTTTAAAGCTGTACGCCTGAAGCTTATTACATAAGAAAAAAAAGGGGTGGGGGGTGAGGAGCCACACTTGCTCAGTTTTGGCTCCCTAAAGGGAGAAACTGAACTCTCGTTTGCAAAGTGTCTTTTACTTGGATTCCAGAAATAAGGCCAACATAAACAAAATGTCTGCTCTCATGTAAAAGGGCCAGGGTATTTTTAATGTACATGGCAGGCAAACCTGGTCATACTTTCTTAAGGTCTCACCCAACAGTGGCCCACAGTAACACATGGAGTAAACGTATCCGTTCTGGAAAGACAAATCCTTGCCTCCTCAGGGACCTCTAGTCTACACAGTGTCAGTGCTCTCAAACTAACCCCAGCTTATTTTCCAGTACGACAAAGCATTCTTGTTTTCCCGTCCCAGAATCACAACTGTGATTAAATATGACGTCTTACAAACTTTTCCTGGCATTTTAGTTAGAATAAAGGTTATGCTGTAATTGTGTATATTGAAATACAATTTAGGGTTTATTTCTACCTAATTAAATCATGCAATCAAACCTGTAAATTTAATGACATGTCCAACTCTAGTACTTATTTAAGGGTCATCCAATGTTTATTGTCCTTACTTAGAGCAAATCATGGATTTAAAGAGAATACATGAAATGACATATGAACTTTCCTGAACAGCCTAATTAGAGAATACTGTTAGCTACCTGAAGTGGTTTAACTGCATGACTTATTTACACCTACTCTAGCTAAAAAAAAAGAGTAGTTATCAACCAGCTACTCTGGAATTCAGATTATAAACAATTTTAGCCTCTATGATCCTTCTTAGCTTTAGAAAATAATTCCTGGATTAAAAAACTCAAAAAGAAAAATGATCTCAATATAGTTCACTTTCGTGAGGAAATATAATACACTACTTGGCGTGTGTCCACAGGAAAAGTCTGGCTCCCAGATGCTTCTTGCCAGCCCACAGTGGATTTCACGATGTTTAAACAACTGACAACATACACTCATAGCACTGATGACATAGTGACCAGAAATTCAGCAGGAGCCTGTCTCCTGGGTATTTTCATATACTGAAAAGTAGTATCAAAACAATACAAATCATAGACACACTTCACTAACCCAAAAGATTCAACACAATTCAGTTAGGCTTTTTTTAAGTAGATGTCACCAAAATTACATACAAATTTACTAGTAAAACTTCTTCTACTAGTACAAGAAACACAAACGTATCAATGTTTTTTATTGTATTAGTCTTCTTGAAAATGAAAAATACAAACTCTAGCTTGCTTCTTACATCAAAAATCCAACAGATGAACTGTTTCCACAGCTCATTCATTATAATCACACAATGTATATTAATATCCATGATCTCTGTAGCTGTTTCTATTAGCATAAACCAAATGAAATTCCCAATATTTTACCACTTCTGACCTCCAAAAACAATAAAATGGTAAGACCAAAAGGTAAAGTAAAGCCTCAAAATTCTATCACACCCAAGTGGTAGCCTAATTGCCTTAGATATATAAAATGTTCTTCATAACTGGAGTGCAAGTGTATCATTAAACTGGAATGATACACTTTCTAACCAGGAAGATTCTGAGTAAAATCTACTTCCTACTGGAGAACATTCAAGCATAAACAAAATACTGTTAATATTTAATATGAAATTGGCTGTCACAAATGTAGCCAACAGTGAAAAAGCCATGATACAAATAAAATTACTTTGTGTGATTTTTCCTATTTCCACATGACAAGTTTCTTGGAGATGATATTCTCTCTTAATAACAAACAACTTCTGTCACATAATGTTTATGCCACGTAAGTTTTGCAAATCAATAGTGCAAAAACTGGTTTGACTTTCTGGAATAGAAAATGATTGATCGGCACAGGGAATAAAATATGTTATTTAAATGAGAAGAACTTCATTTGATTGGAATGCCAACCCCATTTTTAAGATATAGTCTCATGTAACCACATTAACCTCATCTGACATGACCTCAAATACAAACACGTATTATTCTTCACTTATAAAACCAGAGCATACATTTGGATTTGGATGGGTCTCTATGTTGATACAACTTTTGAGTAATTCTTTGCATATACAAATGTCATTTTTTCTCTAAGTAGTAATCAGCAGCCATTTAAGATCTCTTCTGTCACAGATTTGACAAAAATTTTTTTCTTTATCAAGAAGCAATTAATAGAGTATAAAGCCCATCAGTACTCAGGAGAAAAATATTAGACACCTCACATCTGCCTAGTATATGCTCAAGTTTTTGTTTATTTGATTGAATTAAAGTATATGAATCAAGGACTTAAAATTAGGCTAAGTCTCTATGTTGTGTATTCGCAGTTACTAATTACTTATGACTAGGAATTCAGCCTCTAGCAATATGGTCAACCAAGCTGAGACAGACCTGTCTCTCCCCACTTGCTCAAAGGGGAATAATGACCATTTGCAGGGTGGGGTTGAGGCTGGAGTTTTACCATCTTCACAGATACAGGAGACATGGCCTTGGGCCCATGAGAAGCAGAGAGCTGGAAGTAAGACCCCCACAAACCCAGGGAAACCACAAGGAAGCTTTTTGTCTTTCTAGGGCTCTGGATGGTGGTGGTCAGAGGAGGAGGGGAAGGGTTTCCTGTGAGAAATCAAAACCCCAGGCCTGTACAATGTGAGATCCAAATTTATACTATCCTCAAGTGTGGTTTTCCCAAGCCAAGAAATTTAACATAAAAATTGTGAAACTCCTGGGGCTCTGGCAGAAGCAAATGCAAAAGCATTGCGCAGGACCATTTCCAGAACCCAGGGCACAGCACTCCTGCAGGGGCAGGGAGAAAACCTGATAAGCTCGCAGTACTTGGAGCGAGGAGAAGAGAGAGACACCCAAGTAAACAGGCAATTCCTGTGTGGCCAGCTCTAATAGAGGTCAACACAGAATGCTGTGGGACCACAAAGGGGAGCAAAGAATAAGGAAAAGTCCAAGGAAATGTTAAGTCTTTATTTTTCAGAGCACTGCTAAGCTAGAGATTCAAAACACAAGTTGCACTGGTCCCTTTGCTTTCGCCCAGTGAAGGATTGATCCCACGTGAATATTTTCTGGGGCTTTGGACCATCTGGTTTTTAATGTCTCGAGCAATGGGGTTTCTTCCACCATTTCCTTTGGAAAGTCTTTTTTTGTTGTTGTTGGGGCAAAAAAAAAAAAAGTTTGAATTTTAAAGGGCTTGGCAGTTGTTTTTAAAAGTCTTTTTCTTTCTTGTTAACTCTTTGTTAAATCCTTTCATGAATACAAATTCCCCTTCTCTCCCTGTGATGTGAATATGCTACCATCTGGCCTCTTCCAAATACACCCATAGTTACCCCACCTGAATGTTTTTTTGAAAGGGTCTTTCTTCATTTAATAAACTCCCTGACCTTGATCATTTCACTTTCATCTTCAGAATGCTCCTTAGGTGGGCATTCACAACCACATTTTGTTCACTGGGTATGATCCTTTCAGATATATCATCTACGGACAGACACTTGGCTTTGACCACTGTTTCTTATCAGTCTGTCTTCAGTCTCTGATTACCTTTCCAAACGATTTCTTACTGAATATTTTATATTGCTATTTAACAAACTCTGAGTTTTATAGGTGGGTACTGTTTCCCCAGTGCCTAGCACCGTGCTTGACATAGAACAGCTATCTAATAAATATTTGTTGCATGAATAATAATAATTTGTTGCACGTGACGCGGATGGAACTAGAGGGTATTATGCTAAGCGAAATAAATCAGTCAGAGAAAGACAAATACCATATGATTTCACTCATATGTGGAATTTAAGAAACAAAACAAATAATCATAGAGGAAAGAAAGAGAGGCAAACCAAGAAACAGACGCTTAACCACGGAACAAACTGAGGGTTGTCAGAGGGGAGGTGGGTGGGGAGATGGGTGAAATAGGTGATGGGGATGAAGACGTGTACTTGTTGTGATGAGCATCAGGTGTTCTATGGAGTTGTTGAATCACTATATTGTATATCTGAAACTAATATTACACTGTATGTTAACTAACTGGAATTTAAATAAAAACTTTAAAAAATCATTTGTTGCACGAATAATGAATAGTTGAACCTCACATAGAAGTTAGGCTTTTTTCTCTTTTCTCATTTCATTTTATGTTTCATTTCCTTCACTGCTCCTTTTCTGTTCATTTATTAGAATTTTAAATGATTATTTCACAATACCTTTAAATTAATGCTGGGCTCTCAAGAAATATTAAATAAACAGCTAGGCTCAAAAACTCACATATTTTCAAGTGTCTAGACATGTATATCTACATGTTTTAGGGTTACTGCCTCTTATAGTTATGCCTTAAGCAATATGTAGAGAGATTATATTTTATTATGAATATGAATGACCTTCACCTTGACCTGCCTAATCAAGCTAGGTTTCCAGGAAGAACTAAGATGTAAGGTGATTTCTGAAAGAAAACACAGGCTGACCAGGGAAGTGAAATGAGGTTATCTGGTATATGAGAGAGTCTAACAGGCAATGTAAAATCAGGAGCAGGACGTAAACAGTGGGCTGAGAAAAGGAGCTTGCTTAATTGAAGGAAAGGGTGTGGAGCGGAGAAGGGAAACAAAGGACTTAACATAAGCCATGGCTGGTACCAGGAGTGAGCAAACTGAATCTTGACTACAGCCTTCCTCTTTTCTAGATCCTCCAAGGACTCTTCCACACCCACCGAATCAAAGCAGTGGCTTGAGAGATAATTTTAAACACCTTCCCCAAGCGTCTATCTAATCACTGATTCTTAACCTTGGTTTCACTATCCCTTAAGCTGCTTATGCAACTTTCCATATCTGAGTTTATTTTTAAACATGAAGCTCATTATTTCCTTACTAGTTACATTAAATGCAGAGTTTTGTCCTTGCAGATGTCAGCTTTAAAAAATCATAGTTATGATCCTGTGCTCTTTAGACCTACTCTACCTGTGGTCTTTAATGAATGAGTGGGAGCAAAGGAGAATGTCATTTCCTGGGAAATGTCTTGCTTGAGATGACTAGCCTACCACAGGGAAATGGTAACTCAAGTTGTTCCTGTTGCTCACAGTAGATGATCTACCTTTAATGGTACAAAAGACTGATGATATTAGAGCTTTTCATCACTCAATGTATTATATTTCACAAATTTATTTATTTGAGACTATGCTCACTGGAATAGTAAGGTTAGATTTTAATGAGGTTTTGGGAGATCAGCCATACTTCAATATACCACTGATCGTACACTGGTTAGTATAATCATTCTTTCAGGATTCTGCAGTAATTGGTGTTATTAGGAAAAGAATCATCATGGAGGGGGAAAAAAAAGTTTCTCTTAACTAATAGCCCCCTCTACCTTATGACTATACTATTCAGATATTATTTATAGACTTCTTATGAGGAGGGCACTTGTCCAAGTATTATTTTAGGGAATACCAAGAAATAAAAGTTTTGATCCCTACCCTCAAGGAGCTTGTAAATATAATAAAGATATAAAGATCCATCCATTTGTTTGCTTGATAAATAATGACATGCAAAGTAATATAAGATTTCTAGAACAGTGGATAACAACATAAAAAAATGCCACAAAGCTGTGTGTGGTTCGTTTTCAAATGTATGGTACTACAGAAGTTAAGAGAAGCGGGGGTCACTTAATGCTGGGAAGGGCAGAAGAGGCTTTATGGGGAGATGGGATTTGATCCGAGCCTGAAACATCCGGAAAATCTGCTTAGAAACTGAACTAAAAGGAGAACATTCCATACAGATGGAAGTATCTGAACAAAAAGTAAGGTATGTCTAAGGGAGAATGAAGGGTAAGCCAGCTTGTTGAAACTGGAGAGTTGGTGGCAGTGGAATAGGGACTGGGCTGGAACGTGAGGCTTTAGTCAGCCCGTGGAGAAGCTCTGGGTACCAAAGTAAGGGGTAAGGGATTTGCCCTTTGGGAGGTGGAGAGCCAGTCAATGTTTTGTAGCAATAGAAGATAGGACTTATGAAACTTCTGATTTCTGTATTTCTTGAAAATATTTTCCCCATTAAATGAAAAATTAATCCGTTTAAAAGAAGGTTTTAAATTCTTTTATATAATGCTGTCTCCTAGCATCAGCTGATACATTCTTGATAAAAATGTTAATACCCAGAATGGTAGAGGACATGATATCACCATACTGTATTTAGTACTAAACCATACTACTATATTGTGTTAAGTATTATACCATTCTATATTTATAAAAATACTGTTGTGCCCCATAAATATACAGAATCTTCAAGGGAATTTTGTTTCTTTCTTTTTAAGATTTATTTATTTATTTTAGGGAGGGAGGGGCAGAGGGAGAGGGAGAGAAGAACTCAAATAGACTCCCCACTGAGCGTGGAGCCCTATATGGGGCAGGATCTCAGGATCCTGAGATCAGACCTGGGCAGAAACCAAGGGTCGGATGTTTAACCGACTGTGCCACCCAGGTGCCCCAAGGGCATTTTGTTTCTAATGGAAGAACCACAAAGGTTCTACCTAAGTGGGTTTAGAGAAAATACTATATTTATACCAAAACTATACAATGGTGTAATAAATATACAGAATCAATAAGAGTGTTTTCATTGTTTCTGATGGGTGAATATAAAGGTTCTACATGGGTGTGGAAAGGGAAAATATGGCCAAGGTGTAGAGTAATACTATTGGACTTTGGAATTGGTAAGAGTGTGATTTAGATAGGTTGATAGATATATTGACAGATCTACCTATACGTTTAGTTTTGTTTTTTCTATACTTAGATACTCATATATTTGTTTCTCTGATTAAATTATAGCATATTTGAAGACAGGGGCTATTTATTCATCATCTTAGCTTCCACTCTATATCTTGTGGCTAATGAGATTATATTAGAAAATATGGTAGATTTGATTGTGGACTGGGTGGATGGAAAAATGAAAAAAATCAACCAAAAGTTTTATCCATATGCTATTTGAGTAAATTTTTGTCTTTTAATTACTTTATTAATTCAACATATTGGTTTAGGACAAGGTACCTAATGCTATGTAGGTGATGAAGGCATGGATATGAAGCACAAGGCAGGAATAATGAATGTTCAAGAATTCAGTCTGTCTGAATAATGGGTCTGAGCAGTGGGAATGGGAATGGAAAGGTAAATGTAAGTCACATCATGGAAGGAGCTCGGACCTGGCCAGTGAGCTTGGACTTGATTCCCTAGGCAGTGAAGACCCATAAAAGTTAATGAGCAAGGGATTACTTTGACCATGTTATGTTTTAGGAAGATCAATCTGCTGGCAAATGTTGAATAGATTATTGGGTTGACTGGTGAGACAGACATACACACAGGAAGTGCTGAGAACTCTTAAGAGCTCCAATAATGACCCAGGTGAGGAATTACTGAAGCCTGAGCAGAGAGCTGGGGATGGATGATGCTTCACAGGCAGAATTGGTAGCAACTGGAAACTGACTGGATTAGGGGAGTGGAGATCAAGGAAGGAATCAAGGATGGTTTTGAGTTTTAATTTTTAAAACCTGCATGACTATTAATGCTGTTCACAGAAATAGAGAAGAAAGGAGGAAGAGCAGTATTAGTAAGTCGGATGCTGAATTTGATCTTAGGTACAAGTTTGACATGATGGCCAAAAGTCACTTGAAATATGAGGCCAAAGCTCAGAGGAGAGGTCAGATGTGAAGATGAGATTTGATTGGTATATTACCCTTTCTGGGGTCTTTTGTACATGTGTGTCAGTAAATGCTCACTTGATAGCTCAGGACATGTTTCTGTTGAGAGGCAGTATGGCTTTTGGCTAAGAGTCAGAATGCCTACATTCTAGTCCCAATTCCACCACTTAGTTTCCTTAACTATAATATAGAGATAGTAATAATACCTAGGCCATAAAATATTTCTACTTATTAAATGAGATTAATACTTAGGAAAATACCTGGCACATACTAAGTGTTAACCATTATTATAATTACCATACCACCTTTTAATTCTTTCGATGAACTAGCTACTCAGTGAAGACATTTTACTTTGCTCTAAATGTTCAGATGTTAGTCTAGATGTTTTACTTTGCCTGCATTTTCAATCCCATTCTAACCTCTCTCTGAGTGGCTACCAGTGGCCCACCTTTCTGGTTCTTTCTGGTGCTGGTTCTCTTGGGGTCTTTGCACCTGTTCCCAGTGCCTAGAAAGTGCGTTGTTTGCCTTTTTGCTTTTACCAGTTTTATCCAAGAGGTTTCGGTTTAAATGTCACCTCTTCCTTAACCACAGACTGTAAAACAGTTGCTCCTTTCACACCTTCCCCTCATCTTCGTAGCACTTAACGACAATCCGTAATTATCTTAATGGAGACAAAGTCTGCTTTTTTTTTAATGCCTAAACCCCCAACAGCTAGAACAGAACCTGGTATGTAATGGGCTTTCAATAAATATTTGTTGAATCTATTAATTGAATGCATTATAAGAAGAATGTATAACGAGAGGACAAAGTACAAATAGCAAAAAGCTCCACTATTAAGGAAATACTGGATAAATAGAAAAATAATTTGAAACAATCAGCAAGCATCAGGAAATGAGGCAATCTAAAAACAGTGCTGAGATGCTTATTTATAAATATTACCTATAACAAGAAAACGAGATGGCAAAAGCCAGAGGAGGAGACAGTTTCAAGAAGAATACAAATTGAGGGTTTCAGAGGGGAGGGGGTTTGGGGGATGGGGTAACCCGGTGATGGGTATTAAGGAGGGCACATGTTGTGATGAGCACTGGGTGTTATATGCAACTAAAGAATCATTGAACATTACATCATAAATTAATGATGTACTATACAGTGGCTAACTGAACATAATAAAAAAAAATAATTTAAAAATTAAAAAAAAAAAAGGGAATATAAAGTCAAATTGCCAGGGGTTAAAGAGTAAGCAGGTGAAGAAACAATGGCTCTCCCATGCATCTTTATGCTAAAGAGAAGCAGAATTAGGTTGTACCTTCTTGCAGCAGGATCAGGAATATGGAAAGAGGCCCAGGCAAGAAGCCGAGAAGTTTGGGACCTGGTTCCAAAGAGAGCTCAAAATGCCACTCTGCATCTGACTTTCCTTATTTGTCTATGAGAAAAATTGCCCGCCCCATCTCAACTCCTGTAATAAGAAACAAAGGGGCTAAGAGAGACATAAGTATAAGGAGTTGCTATTTCTTTGTAGAAATTCTAATGAAGTTCTAATAAAGAGGGACAAATCTATAGAAGAATGGCTTACTTGAAACAAAATCAAAGTAAAATTTCACTTGAGTTTAGGTTAGACTGGATTTTTCCCCACTTTGTTAAAGGCTTGCATTTACTCAACTGTAGCACTTGCCGAGGCCGGATATGAAGAGTGCTTATATCTATCACTGACGTTTTGTTGAACTTGTCCATTCTTATTAATCATTGCTTTAAAGTAAGCAACTGGGTACTCTTAGGAAGTTGATATTCCCAGCTGGCCTATCTGCAAAAATAGCGAAGCCTTGATGATCTCTTGCTGCAGTCTGTCTCTACGGATATGTGTGTTCATGTGGGTATATGGATGTAGGTATATTTTTTTTCTGGGACTTAACGAGGTAAATACATTTTTGTGAAGCTACTACAAACTTTATCATATTCTATCTTCTGAAAGCATGGAGGAATTAAAAACAAAAGCAGCCTCTTATCTGTTTATATTCTACTTGGGAAGTAAATCATATCTGCGGAATGAAGATTCCAGTTAAAAAGGCTGATAAAAGGTGATTAGAAGCTCTATCTTGAAACTAATTCTCGAGATTTCTTGGTGCTAAAAGATAAAGTACTCAGTTACGTACAGATACAAAACCTACAATGTGAATATTTCACCTTCTGGCACAGTTTTAGAATTCTGCATCTAAGGTTCACAGAAAAATCTTTGGGGCGCCTGGGTGCTCGGTCAGTTAAGTGTCTGCCTTCGGCTCAGGTCATGATCCCAGGGTCCTGGGATCAAGCCCGAGGTAGTGTCAGGCTCCCTGCTCAGAGGGGAGCCTTCTTCTCCCTCTCCCTCTGCCCCTCACCCCCTGATGCTCTCTCTCTCATTCTCTCTCAAATATATAAATAAAATCTTTAAAAAAAATTCTTAATGGCCGAGGCCCATGAGTGTGATTTTTCTTCTTGCTTTATAAATGTCAGCATTTTAGTCTGACGAGAGTGGCTGACATTTGCATAAATTCTGGTTCAAATTTTTTAAAATTCTGATTCTCATAATGATTATATTATATTCTAGGCTATCCTAATAATTATTCTAATGGTTCCCTAGGCAATGTAAAAATAAATATGTGTGTCCAAAAATTTAGAATTTGGTGGCTAAATGATTTAAATCATCAATAATTTATAATGAATCTGTTTTTTTAAAAAAGAAATCTGATCTTTTTCCATAGGGTCCTTATCACTTGTTAGAACTTCCTCTCCTTCTTTGTCTCTTTAATCATTTCATTTATTTTATAGTCTTTTTCCGTCTTCTTTAATAGTTCTCTCATCTCCAGTTCGTTAGGGATTCTCTCATTTGTTTTACTCACCACCATATCCCTCTAACTAGAGTTTAAGACCCATGCCACAAGTTTTTATTTGTACTCTTTTCATTGTCTTTCAGAACTATATATTTTGTGATTTTCATTGTGATTTCCTCTTCTAATTCATGAGCTATTCAGAAATTTATTTTTCAGCCTCCAAACACAGGGGCTTGGGTATTTTTAACTACCTTTCTAGTATTGGTTTCTAATTAAATTTCATTGCAGTTAAAGGACACAGTCTGTATGATATAGATTCATAGAAATTTGTTGAGATTTTGTGAACTTATATATGGCCAATTTCCATAAATAGTCTATATGTACTGAATGTCTTTTTAGATAGATTAGATTGTTCATCAATTCTTTTTGGTTCAAATCTTTCATACACTTACTAATTTTTTACCTCCTTGGTCTACCAGTTTCTAAAAGTGGTATGTTAAAAATCTCCCACTATAATTGAAGATACGTCAAATTTGTCTTAATAAGTTTTTGCTTTACAGATTTCAAGGTTATGCAGTTAGCTGCATTTAAGCTTTATCTTTTTTTACTATTATTATGTAGTATCATTCTTACTAGTCTTACTATTGCTTTATGTAATAGTCTCACTATTGCTTTATGCCTTAAATTTTACATTGTCTAGTGTTAACATAGATAGTAGCTTTGTTTGCACAGGATTGCCAGGTTTATTTATTTCCATTCCCTTACTTGGAAAATTTCTATGTGGTTTTGTTTCAGAAACAGCTCCTCTAAGAAGATTGCTGCTAGATTAAAAAAAAAATCCAACGAGGATTTTGACTGGGTGGTACTCTCGGTTAAGCGTCCGACTCTTGATTTCGGCTCAGGTCATGATCTCAGGGTCGTGGGACTGAGCCCTGGGCCAGCTTCTGCGCTCAGTGGGGAGTCTGTTTGAGATTCTCTCTCTCCCTCTCCCTCTGCCTCTCCCCCACCAAAAAAAAATCTTTTAAAAAAAATCCAATGTGATAATTTGTCTTTTACTAGATTGAATTAATCAAGTTCTATTTATTGTAATTACTTTTACATTTGGGCTTATTTTTACCATATTGTCTCTTTGCTCCTTGTTCTTTTTTTCCTGCCTTCTTTTGGATTTAAAATTTTTTTCTGTGATCACCTTTTATGTCCCTTCGGCTACTTTGGGAATCTCAAGATTGCATTCCTATTTATTTAGTACTCACTTGGAAATTTATCATGCATTTCCTAACAAAGACCACACTTCTCAGTATTTCTCTCCTCTCTCCTCCTGAACAACACTTAGCCTGCTTTCACTCCCTGCCCCTCTTGCCCCAGCTAAATTTTTTAATTGTTAGCTAACTTTGGTTTTACTTTTTTAAATTAAAAGAAAAGGCTCATATAAAAGTAATCCGTATGTTGGCTAACTGAACATAACAATAAAAATAAAGTAATCCATAGTTAACGTCGCTGACGTATTTTACCTACGTCTATGTCCATTCTTGTTTCTTACATCGCCACTTCCCCTGTATTCACTTTTCTTTTGGCTAAAGTACCGAGTGAGGTGCAGAATGTATGTTTGCCTCCAAAGCCCTTACTCTCTATCACCACAAATTAAGTGGCCACAGATATAAAGGCATTCAGTGTGTGCAGGGCAGGGGCAGAGCCCGAAGAGAAGAGGAAGCTGGAGAGGAAGAGGGCAAGTGGAGGACGGCTTGAGAGGCGTCACAATAGTGCTGACATGATCCCCAGGAAGACCGCATTCCTCTATCAGGAAAGCCAATACAACAAACTCATGCGACGTGAAAAGGGCGTATATACACAGGACACAAATAGGCACAGGAGATCGAGGGTGCAGTAGTGAGTCAAGGCTTGGGCCGGAAGGGGAAGGAGCAACCACACCCATTTAGGGCCCAGGTAGGAAGGGCAGCGGCTTCCGGGCACCTAGGTACAACGCCTAACACAGAACAGGTGCTCAAGAATATTTATGGAAGGGAAGAAATGAAAGCAAGGAAGAAAACAGAGAATGGCAATGGAAAAGGGAAAGGAGGAAAATAAAAGAATCAATAAAGAAAGAAAGTAATAGTGCGAAGAAAGTAAAAAGGAAATGAAAGAGTAGAAGCAAGTAAATGAAATGAAGGTTCTTATTTTTAAAATGTTAAAATGTTATATGCATTTGTACATTTGTAAATGGGCCAAAAAAAAGACAACAGATTCATATCAAACTGTTCACATTTACGTAGAATAGAGGGTGAGTAACTTGTACTTTCTTTTGTGCACATCAGCAGTATTTAAGGTTTTTCCAGTGAGCGTGTACTGTTTGAAAATAAAGATTTACAAGTTAAAACTCAGCAACAGCAAAAAGGAAATGGCCAGAGCATAAGGAAGCAGCACCCCGCGTGGCTTGTCGGGAAGCACACTCAGGTGAGCCATCCTCCCTCTGCCTCATGGGGCTGCCTCAGCACCTCCCTGCCCACCTCCAGGGACAGACAGCCTTCCCACCATCTCAAGCCCATGAAGCTCTGCAAAGTCCAAGCCCAAGAAGGGAGAAAGGAGAGAAGTCCCAGAGGTGTCAAAATTCAGGTGGCCCTGGAATTGCTGGAGACTACATTCTCCCCAGCTCCCTGACTCCCTTTCCGAAGATCCAAACCCTCACCCACTGGTCTCACTTCGGCCGCGGCAGAGCAACCTCATCAGAATATTAGAAGCCATGTCTCTGTACAAGGAAGACACACACATACAGTAGCAAAAAAGACTCTTCCTTCACAGAGTGTGTTCACACAAATAGAGGAAGTGCTTCTTTCCTTTCTCCTCTTTCGTGGTTTTCTCATTCCTCTAAGACTGACAGAAGTTCAACCCCTTGAAGGAAAGAGTGACAGGCAAGTCCGGCCCGTCCCTTATGACCCAGAACCACTGAACGTAATCCTAGTTTTATCTATGTAAGGAAGCCTTTGTTTTGTCCACAAAAATAAACTCATATATGGAGCATGGGTATGGGTTTTTATCACTCCAGAGATATGGTTATAAACCAAAAGCTGTCTATTACATTCCTGTGCAGGGTTTTTCATCCTCACCACTATTGACATGTGGGGTCAGATAGTTCTCTGTTGTGGGGGCTGTCCTGTGCACTATAGGATGTTTAGCAGCATCCCTGGCCTCTACCCACCTGATGCTGGTAACACATATACAACCCAGTTGTGGCGACCAAAATGCCTCCGAACACTAAATCGTTAAATGTACCCTGAGGGCCAAAATCTCTGATGGTTGAGAACCACTGATTTGGCTCCAAGTTGCAAAAACGGGTTAGTCTATCTTTCTACCGACAGACATATGTTTTTTGCATGCACACAGGTATTTTGGGTTTTAATATGTGTCAAACCATCTCTTGGAATGAATTTATTTGCAATGCCAATGATAGAGAAAAGCTGCATGACAGGCACAACTGTATTCCAAAGCTTCATGCCGTATTACGCAACAGACAACATAAACAATATTAAAATCACATTTATATTCAGCAAAGATAAAAATATAAACAATTAGATGTGCACAGGGACCCTAATTTATAGCTATTTCCCTTATTTTCTAGAGCTTCAGATAACCCTCTTAGCAGAGTTCAGAGCTGAAACCACCCCAAAATTGACTCTAATCTAGTTATCTATTTGGGGAAAAATACTTATCATATCATGTATTAGGATACTGTATCACCACATTTAATAACTTTACAATTCAGTACCACGGTTTAAGAGAAAAGGATGCCAGGAGGCTGCCTGGACTAACAATGTTAAAATGCTGAATATATGTGGTTCTGTGAAAGTCAGCTGGCATCTTTCCACTGCATTCCAAAGAAGGAATGAGAAAAATTCTTTGGTGAAACCAGGACCAACCATCACTTACAATGATGTTAATACCAGAGACTCCAGAGCCCCCTGTAATCTTGGTATTAACTTGGTACTATGAGTGATAATAATTCAGTAGGAAAATAAAGCTAAAATGTATTTTGAGGGGGTTTGTGACCACTCACTGATTAAGTTAGCATTCATATACACTTGCCGGAGACTGCTCAAAATTTAAGGAATGGAATGCTGTTCTTTTCTACGTATACATAATAGTTTTCATCGAAAAAAATTTACAGCTGCATTTTACTTTATATTCCATTTTCGATAGAGACAGTTGGAATGAATACATTTAAAATGTATTTGAATCACCAAAGGATAAAAACATCCTTTGTTTCTGGCTCAGAATAGTTCAATCTGTCATTATGGAAAAAAAAAAATGAATTAACACTTAAAAAATAGGTTAATGGAATTAGAAATTTGTCTTCCTGTTTTATTTTGCCCTCTCTCTTCCAGTCCACTTGGCAGAAGAATTTCAAATGCAATTCCCCTGAAAGCTAGAGATTTAAGGGGCTGACGGGCAGTTACTACTACTCTTGTTACGGGGCCGATTCTATTCAGTCTATCTCTTTAAAAAGTCTTATTGTTGTTGTTGCTGCACAATTTCCTGACTTTGGGGCGGGGGGGGGGGGGGAATCAAGTGACGTGGTAACTAGAAGAGCAAGCTGGGCTGATTTCTGCAGCCATTCCCCAAGGACTGCTCTCCTCTTTCAAGATTCAAAAATCAAACAAAACCGTTCTTCTGTATTTCTAACGAAAAAACGAGCACCGACTTCTGAAATTTGTGCAAAGCTGAATGAACTCATGACTGTTATGAAACCGTCTAACACACTTTGATCAACATACAAGTCGTGCCAACACAAATATGCCACAGTAATATCACCGTGTGAGCAAACCTGAGTGGCCCAGGCGAGGAGATGCCAAGACATAAAAGATGTCAAAGCATTAGTGTATTTGAAGAAAAGCCAGACGCCTTTCCTACTCCCCAGAAATGGCCCTCTTTCCACTCTTTGGTACATATGCATAAATCCCCTACGCACAAAGAATGTATTCTTATTCTTTGGCGAAGCTACTTAAAAATTAATGAACAAGAAATTAAAGAGAAGCTGCTGTAATCAAGTTCGAAGACCCTCACTGAAAAACAATCACAATGAGACCATTCACACTCCCAGAGAATTCAACGTTTCAAGGGATATTTCGCAATACGATTTTTTAAGCAACGTTTTCTTCTTGTTATTAAGACTTAAACACATTCAGGTTTATTTACATTCAAAAATATATACTCATTAGGGTAAGAGCTTTACTTTCTCAGAAAAAGAACTCTGTGACGTTGAATACTTAGATTTTCCTTCAAACACATTTGTATGCTCCATCTTTCAACTAAGAGGCTTAGTTTTCAACTATATAGAATGGACAGAAAATTGTGGTGAAATGGTAGTATTAATTCATTCTTGGAATTTAACCAGTCAGACCTCAGAGATATGTCCTTCTTTGTACAGAACTGGAAAAATAGCAACAGTTTGTGAATGTGTTCACTGCTCTTCCACTGTCCTCCCCTCCTCTCAAAATTGTACTCATATCTCACAGAAGTGAAAGCAACTCCCTCCATGCTCATCCTGAGTGAGAGATCCTTTTTTAAAGGAAGAAAAGCGACTTCCTAGTTTTAGATATTTCGTCAAACAAAACCTCAACAAACTCTGAGAGACAGCTTGAGGACTTTCACTAAGAAAAATCCCCTCTGTAGCAGCTGGCTCAGACTCGACAGACTTGAGCTGTGCAGATGTTGAAGCGGTTCTCGGGTACACTGGGGAAGAAAGAAGAAGGAGACATTCCACAGCTGCCTAGCCCAGCTTTCTTCCCAGGGGCACAGTTGCAGGCTCTATCAAGCTCCATGACTTTGTACAGCAACTGGGATCCCAGGCAAGGGCAAGGAATCCCAGAGCAGCTTAGATTTCTTCCAGTACCTCAGCAAGAAGTAAGACCACTTAAAGAGTAACCAGTTATTTCCAACAATTATGTGGCCCCAGGCCAAAAAAAAAGGGATGAAGTAGAACATCTGTAGTGAGGGAAAAGAAAAGATGTTTCATATTTTTAAGATTTCAAGCTACTTAAAGGAGATCTTCCCTGGACCTTTGTTAGGAAGAGGACTACAAATATTCAATCTTCACTCCTGACTGATAGTTTTCTGGAGGGTGGGGGGCGGAGTGGCGGATAGGGGATGGTCCAGTTGAAGAAACACAGAACTTAACAAGCAGTCAATTCAACAATTATAATGTAACCCATTCACTGCAGGGTTTTAAAGGAATAAAAGGTGTATGACAATAATACGTTCAAAGGTACCACTTTCCTCCGTTTTACATCGGTATACATTCTCGCAAGCCCTTTTGAACATTTTTAAAAATGAAATAAATGTGTTAATGATAGGGTGTGACTAAAAACAAGCGGTCAGAAAATATTCTTCCCAACTTGAGGATAACTAATACTATGGCAGATGCCATTTCCCTAGGATCAATCAGAAAGGAAGGGGCTATAAACATATAGTTCCACTAAAATAATAAAAAGGTACAGATTACTATTCCCCACAAAATTATGCTTTTAGACTAATCATCTCTAGGGTAGTGAAAACCAGTATGTAGATGCATATGTGAGTACTTTTTGTAGTACTTGAATTTATTATACCATTACAATCATTAATTCTTACTTGATCAGAAAACCATTCTTATAGTTTCATATAAGCACTTGCAAGAATTTACTGGATACAATAATGATGATGTTACAACTTATTGTGGGCTTGTCATGATTCAAGCAGTGTGCTGAGAGCTCATTCCCCCACCATGATATTATCCCCATTTTACTGACTGAAAAAAAAAAAGAATTCTAATAGATGAAAATGAAGAATTACAGATGAAGGAAAAGACAACTTTTAAGGTCACTGAGCTGGTAAATGGGACAGCCAGAATTTAAACTTTATGACTCTAAAATCCACGTGCTAGTTATTACTATGCTTTACTGACTTCACTGAAAATGATATTTGTATGTTAATTTGGAACATTTTGAGTATTTTTGAAATCAATTTTAAAGGTTTATGCTATGTTGTTAAATCATCCTATTCAGTGGCCCCTGCGTGGCTCAGTCAGTTCAGTGTCTGCCTTCGGCTTGAGTATGATCCTGGAGTCCTAGGATCAAGCCCTGCATCAGGCCCCCTTGCTCAGTGAGGAGTCTGCTTCTCCCTCTGCCCCTCACCCTGTTCGTGCTCTCTCTGTCTCTCAAATAAATAAATAAAATCTTTTAAAAAATCATTCTATTCAGAGAAAAACAACTTCTCTGCATGAGATGTTGGTTAAATCTCACATTGCTCATAATCCCTTTTTCTTCTGTAACTACTGATTTTTTAATAGACAGAAAAAAAGTTCATTTCAACCTATAGTATTAGTAAGGCAATGATTCCCTGAATGTGTTCATATTCTAGGTATCCTAAGTTCGTGATACCTATTCTGTTTTAGCTTGACCCTCAAAAATACAAGTCAAATAGCCAGTAGACAATTAATTTTATGTTATGTAACAGATACTGAGGCATATAAACACTAAACAATGCCTAAAAATGTAGAATAAGAAAACTTATTCATATTGATGATAAAATATCAAGTGAGAAAACTTCAAGCCTCAAAAGGCCTTTGTTTATAGTGCAACAATATTTCTCCAAGACAATGCAATACACCACAGCAAAGAGGAATATATGAGGCAGAAGTTGTTGACATATGGGGTGTGCACAGAACTTCTGGTTAATGAAAGTTCCAAGATATATAAATAAAAAATGATGTGTGAGTTGGTGGAAAAAACTGTAAGGCAAGTCAATTTTTTAATTAAAAAATTATGTAGCATAAACAATGCTAATGAGCCAAAAGTCCCATGAGATTAGGACTGTATCTGCTCCATTTTAACATTCCACTCACTTTTCATAAGTGTACATCCACTCACTTGAAATACCTCAAGCAGAACCCTTTTCATAAAATAGAGTTTTGAGGATTTTCTTTGTCCTTGTTTTTAATAGCTCACCATTTCCACTCAAGTTGTCAACTTGATGATATATGACATTAGGGGGGGGCGGGGAAAAAGCCCTAAAAATCCTTAAATGAATCACCAGATGATAAATACCTGGAAGTTCTTCATAAATTTCATCATCAGTTGGTTGGCTGCTTGCTGGTAGGCTGCTGGTTGGTAGAGGATGGTCAACATCATCATATAATTCTCCTCTTTCATCATCATCTTCAGGAATAACATCAGATCCCATGTCTGAAAAATATGTTGCACGAGGCAAATTTTTTGAGAATGCAAAAGAGGTTTTCAAAACCCTATTTTCTAAACAAATGCAGCCCAATAGAGTCATTTTCAAAAACTGATTATTACATAAATATGTGAATTGCAAAGTTGCCAGTTGGTACTTACAGAAAAAACACTTTTATAAATCTGAAGTGAACAGTCTATATTAGTAACGACCACGTTCCCTTGGTCATTCTCATAGGAGTCAATAATCTTTCGTGCATGCAAATCCAAATTCGTTCAGTTCTTCAATATTTAAAGACTGCAATGACTAGTTCAGTTGATTGCTCTTACCTTGTAATACAAATTTCAGCTGCTGTACCCATTCTTCGGCATCTTTGGGAGAAGCTGCTGTGAACTAACAAAAAAATAAACAATAATAAGAAAATTCACCACAGTGGAAACGAGAGGTATGTCGCATTCTTATCACTTCTTTAAGACCATTAGTAATTCTTTTCATGTCTAGTACTACTTTTCTTGCAAGGATGCTTCTTATAATGTACAGTTAATTTTGACAAATTTACGTAATTGAAGCAGAGGATGATGGATTTGAAACTCTGATCAGGAGCTGGCAGCTGTGCAGGAAAAAAAGCTGCTTCTCTTCATCAATGTCAAAGACAGAACTGATGAACAAAATTTGCCCTTGACAATTAGAAGACACCCATGAATTTCTTCAGACTGCCGGGTACAGTCTTCTTAAAAATGTTCTTGTCAGATTCCAACACACTACCTGACAACTTAATTAACTGGCTTTCAACTGCAATCTCAGATATTTAAAACTTATTAAACATACATTCCATATCGATGCGAGCTGATAGCTCCTGAATCACAGAGCTGATATGTGCCTTTACCTTCATTTTCTCCCACAACCCTAAGCAAGACAATATACATAAACATGCTGATATTTTTCTTTTGATAATTTTACTCTTTCTGCTATGTAATTCTTTTAAGAAATCACGCAGTGCTATTAAAATAGATATAAAACGCAACACGTGAAGTAGCTGATAATTTACATATTCGCTTGTTCCCTTTCAAGAGAAGATATCACAACTAATCTGAAATTTTTTTAAAAAAATGTGTTTCTTCTTATATGAACGTTCACTGTATAAAAATCAGTATCTTTTATTATTATTAAACATGTCAGGGAGAGTTGTTTTAACAAAATGTTAATGGCTTTATAAATGAAATCAGAACATTTTATCAACTTAATTTCAAAACAACACAAAAACTCCAACCTGATAGATGCGTTTATCAGGAGCAGAGATTTCAAAACAGCAATCTTTCTTTCCATCCTTCCTGAGAGTGTTATTCATTCTGACATTGTAACCATCTATTGCAAATTCACCTTTCTGTTGCTTGTCTGTGGAAGATAAAACAAAAGTTAGAATTTCATTTTCTGCAGTGAATATAAACACCCAGTTGATTATCTTTTATTTAGATTTTCTCTGTCAATTCTTGAAAGGGTATTTTTTTGGTCATATTGTTTTCATAGTATTTAATGTTTAAACAGTTTCTAGATATCACTTCTAATTCTAAAATTACAGAAGTATTTGGGATGGTTGGGTTCACAAAGGATATCTTAGGGAACAAGACGAAGAGGTCCACAGTTAGCCTTATTCAGAAAGAAGTATGGGAATAGGACACTTTGTTGTAGGGAAAATCCAAGAACTGGAACTTGGAACTTGCTGGACAAACCTACTCCAAATCCATGGCTCTCTCAGATTTATAAGCCAGTGGGAAAACCTGGAGCTGAAAACCCACTGGGCTTTTTTACCACCGTCCCTTCTCATTACCACCTTCCAACATCCCACCCCCAAAAAAAGTCTCTAAAAAACACGGCTCTTCTTTTAAAAAATATCTCCTAAATTGGTACAAACTGAACTGTAAATTTAAAAAGCAAAGCAAAAAAACCCCTACTAATTATAAAAAGCTATGAGGGGAAAACAAAGCATTTGGATGGAAAGGAGAGGTAAAGCAAGCACGGAAGCATTAGTTGCTGAAACAAATCCAAAGAAAAGTAGGTTTCTTAACCAGTCAGTGAACCGGTCAGCTAGTAAAGCATGGCTGAATCCCACATGATGAGGAGACAAAAGAAAAGACAACTTGAGCTTTAGTCAGATATTATTTTCAAGACAAAGTAGGAATACAACAAAGGATTTAAAACTCTGAGACGGAGATAAAATTGGTCTGCTTTCCGACTTCACCCAGTTATACCATTTTGATAGAAAAGCTGCACCACTACAGGTTTACTTCCTAGGTTAACTTGCAACTTCAAGATCATGAGTAAGGGCAACTGTCTCTTTTACTGAGCTCGGGGGAAATCTAGAAATGCTTCTTATCATGGCGTGGAAGGCTCTCTCAGCCCTGTGAACCAATAAAACATTTATCTCCTTTTCTTAATACACTAATTTAAGGGCTAAAGTAACATATATATATATTTTTTAAGATTTTATTTATTTATTTCAGAGAGAGAGAATGAGAGAGAGCACATGAGAGGGGGGAGGGGCAGAGGGAGAAGCAGACTCCCTGACGAGCAGGGAGCCCGATGCGGGACTTGATCCTGGGACTCCAGGATCATGACCTGAGCCGAAGGCAGTCGCCTAACCAACTGAGCCACCCAGGCGCCCCTAACATATATTTTTAAAAAGTTATTGAGGGACACCTGGGTGGCTCAGTCGGTCAAGCACCTGCCTTCGGCTCAGGTCATAACCCAGGGTCCTGGGATCGAGTCCTGCATTGAGCTCCCTGGCTCAGCAGGAAGCCTGCTTCTCCCCCTGCTGTGCACGCACGCTCTCTCTCTGACAAATACATAAATAAAATCTTAAAAAGAAGATTCATTTAAAAAGTTATTGAGATTATATCTTGTTCAAAACATCAAATGAGGAAAAAAGAATCTGAATTAGAAATTCCTGACTTAAATCTGAACATTCTAATCATATTAAGTCATAATTTACATCTCTCCATGATCTAAAAATTAGAAGTTTGCCTTATGGAAAAAGTCTACAATGTACTCTATGATGTTCAGAAAAAAACAAAACTTAGAGTAGCATTTCCCAAAGTGTGTTTTATGGGCTATAAGTAGGGTCTATGATCAAATAAGTTTGGGAAATACTGAATTAAAAAGAGTTAACCAGGCTTTTTTACTCCAGGCCTTCTTGAGGCCCTTAATATATTTACATATTAATTACATTTCTATGAGAAAGATAGTATGCAGCATTTCACAACATGATTTGTCCATGGAACCCTTTTTTCATAGAACTTTTTATGGAACTGGTATTTCCAGGACATATTTTGCAATATATCTAATTGGAAAAATACTACTGGGGAAAAGTATTAAAATAATAAATGGTTAAGCACTGTGGCTTAACCTTAAATTCTCAAAGAAGACTAAGTCATTCATCCACTCATTGGGAAAAAAAATCTATTATCAAGCATTTAAAACAAGGAAGGGAGCATTACAGGAATGGTGAGATAAACTCTAGAAACACCTTACCATACCTTTCCCACCTTTCCACTGCAACACATACACACATACACATAGGATAAAAATTTAAGTGCTCCAGGAATATTACTCAGTGATCCGCTAGATGGGCAAAAGATTTAATTTTCATTACAAAAAATGGAAACAATCAGAAGCCAAATAGTAAAGCCACACAGAACAATTTTGAGAGATTTCTTTAAACTTTCCAGGAAAAAAAAGGATTTTCAAAGACCAGATGAAAGAAGGTGGCTCCCTTGCTGCACAAGGGCTCAATTGCTCTAATCACTTGGTCCATCTCATCTAAAGCCCATGCTTTCTCTCTTTATTCTGGGTCTGAAATTCTTGGCAATGTAACATCAGTGGGGATGGAAATGCATAAGGAGTGGTTTACATCTGGAGATGTAAAATTGGCACAATTACAAAGACTGAGTTTGGAAGAACTGCAGGGAGCAGGAAACTTTCTTGTGCTAGATCATCTAGAAATCAGACAACCAGGCAGCCAAATGAGGTGACCTCTCCTTAGACTAGCAGATCCACTTTAGACAAAACCTCCAGAAATATACTATAGGGCCATGTCCCAGATCTTCTGTTAGAGTCTAAGAGGAGGACATGAGCACCCTCTAGTCAGATGAACCAGAGAGAGGCCATGAATCCAATCTAGAGATAAGCACCCCAATTACAGAGACAAGGATATACAACCTCCAAACATAAGTAAAAGAGGAAAAGCAAACAAAGGAACACATGTGCCATAAAAATACTATGTGATACAAAAACATAGCATTCAAGAAGTAAAAAGAAAGAGCAAAGTAGGAGAAACAGATATAAATAATTGTTCTGTATCCTTTATAATGTAAAAAAAATCTAAAAGAGGTGAAAGATAAAACAATGTAATATAAAAAGAGAAATGGCTGAGACAGAAATTGGAATGGAGCTAGTAAAATAAGGGGAAAATACTGTATAAGGAAATGAAAATGCAGCAGCAAAACAAATGACTTATTAAAGTGATAAAAAGCTGAAAATTTTGAACATTGTTGAAAAATCAGATCAGATACCCTTAAAACTTTCTACCCCGGTAGGTAGAAAAAAAAAGAATAAAGGGGAAGAGAAAAGAGGAATGTGAGGGATATGGAAGACTGACAAAAACATAAGAAAAAATGGGTGTTCCAGAAGAGTAACAAATAACACAGAGCCAATAATCAAAGATATAACAGAAGAAAACCTCATTCAGCCAAAGACAGATCTAGGTCTACAAAACAAAAGGTGGTATTTTCTAACCAAGTAAAACTAATAATAAAAAGAAACGAATACCTAGACCTATTCAGCTGATAGTTGAATATTTGGGAATAAATAATCATATATGCATCCAAGTGAGGGTAGAAGTATGGGAACAGAAAGGTTGAAGAGAATGAAGGAAATTCATAACTCTTTCTCAATAGCTTTTGCAAATGCATAACCATTAAGTAGCCTTTTTTCTTATTAGCCAATGTGGGACAGAAAGTCCAAGACATGAAATTGGCGTAGACACAGCTTTGATAAGACTCTGCTCTTCTCTCTTTACATTAGCATCTCCTCCAGATAGAGAAATGGAAGAAAACCATAGCATTATATGACAATCCATATAGCAGATATTTAATTTAATATATGTTATATTTTGAGATTTACATATAAGTTAATTTATATATGTTATATATATAAATTATATATTTATATATAATTCCACAGTGCCTTCTAGGATAGTTTCAAGGACACTTGCTGGCTTGAGACAGACTGTTAAAAAAAAATAGTAACATGCCAATCAAATGGGAAATAAAGTCATATAAGTTGATTTATCCAAAACTGCAAAAGACTAATAAATATTGCATCTAAGTGAACTTCCCAAATAGCAGAAGCTTATTCCTTTAAGTGCCAAACACTTGTAAATGTTAGTCGTTATAACAGAAATCTTTCTGAAAGATATACTTCCCTGACTTCTCAAACAATTCCCTTAAACATAATATAACATCTTCTTGATGATTTAGTATTGAGTATTTAGCTTTTATATTATAACACATTGATGCCCTCAGGATTTTTGAGGTGTTTGTCCCTCTATTAAATTTCCCTCATCTTCTATTTCACACTTTAACCTTGTCTATATCATGCTGTTCGGATTTAATGTCTACAGAACTGAAGTTTGCCAGGAGAAACTAGATAATAAAACCTATTAAATCAGTAACTTAATTTTACACAATTCTAACTCAGTAGGTTCAAGGTAAAAAGGAGCTGGCTCTAATCTCTTACAAAACAAAATGCATGAGATTAATGATAGCCATTTCCTTCTACTTTTTCACTGCCTTTTAGGTTTACAGCTGTCTTTTAGGTCTCTTAAGTGCACAAAGACAACTCACATTTCCTGAGCTCCTTCTGTAGGCCCAGAAATTTAAACATATCTCATATATACCATGAAATAATTCTAAGAGAAACAAGGTATTTATTATATCCCAGCACTGGTGGAAAAACAAACCTTAAAACAACCAATTTGCTCACGGCCACATAACGAGTAGACTGTAAAAGCCAGGACCCTAACATAAGTGATTCCAAAGACTTGCTTTTTTTCAACCATTTCACCCTGTCTCCTAGAAGGATGTTTCTCAAAGTATATTTCAAGAATCACCAACTATGTTAGATCTTGCATGCTAATTAAAAATACAGAAATGGCTTGCACTTGCTGTATGGAAATCTCTGGGAGTGGCTCCAGGAAACAAAGTTTTGGCAAGCATCCCAGGTGATTCTGATACACACTAATGTTTGAAAAACCACTGTTCTAGAACATGCAATTTATGAAATCTTCATAGAGATGAACGTTATCTTGCATTTCTTCCTGCAACTTGGGTCCAACTTTCTCAGCTTGCTTTATGGGCTCCTCTACCTTTGCCTATCTCTTAAACAGCCATGATGCATTGTATTCTTTTTTTTTTTCCTCATTTTTTAAAATTATTATGTTATGTTAATCACCATACATTACATCATTAGTTTTTGTAGTGTTCCATGATTCACTGCTTGCGTATAACACCCAGTGCTCCATGCAGAACGTGCCCTCTTTAATACCCATCACCAGGCTAACCCATCCCCCCACCCCCTCCCCTCAGTTTGTTCCTCAGAGTCCATAGTCTCTCATGGTTCCTCTCCCCCTCTGATTTCCCCGCCTTCATTCTTCCCCTCCTGCTATCTTCTTCTTTTTTTTTTTTTTTTACCATATAATGTATTATTTGTTTCAGAGGTACAGGTCTGTGATTCATCAGTCTTACACAATTCACAGCGCTCACCATAGCACATACCCTCCCGAATGTCTATCACCCAGGCACCCCATCCCTCCCCTGCCCACCACTCCAGCAACCCTCAGTTGAGATTAAGAATTCCTCATATCAGTGAGGTCATATGATACATGTCTTTCTCTGATTGACTTATTTCGCTCAGCATAATACCCTCCAGTTCCATCCACGTCATTGCAAATGGCAAGATTTCATTCCTTTTGATGGCTGCATAATATTCCATTGTGTATATATACCACATCTTCTTTATCCATTCATCTGTCGATGGACATCTTGTCTCTTTCCACAGTGTGGCTATTGTGGACATTGCTGCTATAAACATCAGGGTGCACGTAGCCCTTCGGGTCCCTGTATTTGTATCAGGAACACGGCAGAGATGTCCACTATCACCACTGCTATTTTAACATAGTATTAGAAGTCCTAGCCACAGCAGTCAGACAACAAAAAGAAATAAAAGGCATCCAAATCGGCAAAGAAGAAGTCAAACTCTCACTCTTTGCAGATGATATGATACTTTATGTGGAAAACCCAAAAGACTCCACCCCAGAACTGCTAGAACTCATACAGGAATTCAGTAAAGTGGCAGGATATAAAATCAATGCACAGAAATCAGTGGCATTCCTATACACCAACAACAAGACAGAAGAAAGAGAAATTAAGGAGTCGATCCCATTTACAATTGCACCCAAAACCATAAGATACCTAGGAATAAATCTAACCAAAGAGGCAAAAAATCTGTACTCAGAAAACTATAAAATACACATGAAAGAAATTGAGGAAGACACAAAGAAATGGAAAAACGTTCTGTGCTCATGGATTGGAAGAACAAATATTGTGAAGATGTCAATGCTACCTAGAGCAATCTACACATTCAATGCAATCCCCATCAAAATACCATCCACTTTTTTCAAAGAAATGGAGCAAATAATCCTAAAATTTGTATGGAACCAGAAAAGACCCTGAATAGCCAGAGGAATGTTGAAAAAGAAAAGCAAAGCTGGCGGCATCACAATTCCAGACTTCAAGCTCTATTACAAAGCTGTAATCACCAAGACAGTATGGTACTGGCAAAAAAATGGACACATTGATCAGTGGAACAGAATAGAGAGCCCAGAAATGGACCCTCAACTCTATGGTCAACTAATCTTCGACAAAGCAGGAAAGAATGTCCAATGGAAAAAAGACAGTCTCTTCAACAAATGGTGCTGGGGAAATTGGACAGCCACATGCAGAAAAATGAAACTGGACCATTTCCTTACACCACACACAAAAATAGACTCCAAATGGTTGAAAGACCTCAATGTGAGACAGGAGTCCATCACAATCCTAAAGGAGAACACAGGCAGCAACCTCTTCGACCTCAGCCGCAGGAACTTCTTTTTAGACACATCGCCAAAGGCAAGGGAAGCAAGGGCAAAAATGAACTATTGGGACTTCATCAAGATAAAAAGCTTTTGCACAGCAAAAGAAACAGCCAACAAAACCAAAAGACAACCGACAGAATGGGAGAAGATATTTGCAAATGACATATCAGATAAAGGGCTAGTATCCAAAATCTATAAAGAACTTATCAAACTCAACACCCAAAGAACAAATGATCCAATAAAGAAATGGGCAGAAGACACAAACAGACATTGTTCCAGAAAAGACATCCAAATGGCCAACAGACACATGAAAAAGTGCTCAACATCGCTCAGCATCAGGGAAATCCAAATCAAAACCTCAATGAGATACCACCTCACACCAGTCAGAATGGCTAAAATTAACAAGTCAGGAAACGACAGATGTTGGCGGGGATGCAGAGAAAGGGGAACCCTCCTACACTGTTGGTGGGAATGTAAGCTGGTGCAGCCACTCTGGAAAACAGTAGGGAGGTTCCCCAAAAAGTTGAAAATACAACCCAGCAATTGCAGTACTGGGTATTTACCCCAAAGATGCATTGTATTCTAAATCTTCCTTTCTTCCTGCTTTATAGTTTTCTCTGGGCAACCTCGCCCAATCCTAGGGATTAAACTTCTATCAGTATCTTGTGATTCATAATTCCATATTTTTAGTCCAGCTTCAGGATTTTATATCTAAATCTCCATTTGCTCACTATACATGTTTCACTTCTTTAATGTCTTATGGGCACAATAAATATAACATTCCCACAATGGAGAGCATCTTATCCCGACCCCCAAAACGCTTGTGATCTTTTTTGTGTCCTCCTTCTCAATCAATGGCACCTCCATTAACTGAAGGCTCCAACCCAGAAAACTGAGCATCATTCTTGATTTCTTCCTTTCTCTTCTTCAACCGCCCCTACATTCTCTCCCTCCACCCCAATGCCACCTATTTTTCCAATCAGTCCTATTTTTCTTACAAATATGCTTGCTTTTTTCTCTTTTTCACTGGCTCTCAGAAAATATGCTTGAGGGGCGCCTGGGTGGCTCAGTCAGTTAAGCGCCTGCCTTGGGTTCAGGTCATGATCCCACGGTCCTTGGATTGAGCCGCACATAGGGCTCCCTGCTCAGTGGGAGGCCTGCTTCTCCCTCTCCCTCTCTCACTTGCTCACTTGCTCACTCTTTCTCTCAAATGAATAAATAAAATCTTAAAAAAAAATTTTTTGGTAACATCTGGTTCTTATATTTAAGAAGGCCTTTCTCCTTAGTGAATAACTCTTGTTATTGCCATAAGTATTAATGCTTATTAGTAGGAAAAAGGAAAATATGCCCCTTAATACTAAACCTTTCCATTAAACTTCATCAAACTGATTAACAACTTGCTTTAGGCCCTCAAGTCAAGATATAGGAACACTTTTCCTTGTTTGTACAGCTCAGAGAAATACAGATGCCAATGTTAATTCAGCCACTTGAAATATTCTTCTGGTGTTTTGAGTTATACTGTGAGGAAATATCAAATTATTACTATTTTAAGTGAAAAATACTATATGCTATATATATGTTACTTGAGGGCCCCAAGTGGCTCTGAGTAATAAACACAGGCACTATTTATGAGTCCAAAGGGAGACACTTTAGCTGGAATTAACAGTGTGGCTCATGTGGTAGCAGGAAATTTTAGGCATTTCCAAAACCTTTTTTCCCTCCTTTAAAATAAAAGCACACCGCAAGGATAAAAATCAAGTGGTGTCTGTACATATTTTCAACCACAGGTAAAAACTTGGTTAAAAAAATAAGGTAGCATGAGGTAGCCTGGGGAATAAATAAATTACAGGCATTTTCGTAGAATGGGAATTTAAAGCCCTGTTTCCCTTTTTTTGGCTATACCGACTAATTTCCTCTAGAACCGAAAATCAGATCATTATGATATGGTCTGTTAGACTAACATAACAGATAGCTATTGTTAAGATAAACATTACACAAAGAGAATCTTACTATCCTATACATATGATCCTCTTGGAGCCTCCTATGATAATTAGAAAAAAAATGGCACTCGTCTATTTATGCAAATGACAGGCGCTAAAAGCATGTGCGAGAACCCGCAGCTCCGTCATGCACGTAAGGTGTTAACCTCCGTGGACTCTCAGCTTCAGCACACATCTTGCCTCCAGTTCACCTTCTCCTGACAACTGTCAACATGATCTTTTTTTTTTTTTAAGATTTTATTTATTTGACAGACAGAGAGAGAGAGAGAGTACGTGCAAAGCAGGGGGAGCAGCACAGAGGGAGAAGCAGGCTCCCCACGGAACAGGGATCCTCATGCGGGGCTTGCTGGGACCATGACCTGAGCCAAAGGCAGATGCCCAACTGACTGAACCACCCAGGAACCCCTCCACATGATCTTTCCAACATCCAAGCGGAGTTTGTCATGCCATCTGCTCACCTCCCATGCTCACAAACATTCACTGTCCCTCACACACAGGAAAGGCCAAACTTCTGCCTGGGGCATGTAACAACCTGACCCCTCCCTTCCCAGCTCACAAGCCCTCATTCACCTACTGCCCCAGTGAGCTGGCTCCCGCATATCATCGCATTTTATGGGTCCCCTGTGCCCATTCCTCTGAGCCAATGTACTGATGGGTATTAAAGAGGGCACATACTGAATGGAGTACTGGGTGTTATACGCAAACAATGAATCATGGAACACTACATCAAAAACTAATGATGTAATGTATGGTGATTAACATAACATAATAAAAAAAAAAGAATACCTGACACATATGTGTTCAAAGAAAATCTACCATCTATAAATTTATGTAGATACATAGCAGTACATAGTTTGACTTGAAATGTCTACCTTCAATCTATACGTATCTTCAATCTATAGATATATTTTTAAATCAAACTGTGTCTTCATTGCAAGCCAGCCTGACTTGTCATATATATATATATACATACATATGTATATATGTCATATATACACACACACACACACACACACACATCACAGTTTTTTTTGGGTTTTTTTTTTTGGACAGACATCCATGCTAGTTTATTTTTTTATTTAAATTCAATTAGCCAACATATATAACATTAGTTTCAGACGTAGAGTTCAGTAATTCATCAGTTGCATGTTAACACCCAGTGCTCATCACATCACGTGCCCTCCTTAATGCCCATCACCCAGTTACTTCACTCCCTACCCCCCTCCCCTCCAGCAACCCTCAGTTTCCTTCCCATAGTTAAGAGTCTCTCATGGTTTGTCTCCCTGATTTCTTCCCATTCAGTTTTTCCCTCCCTTCCCCTATGATCCTCTGTGCTGTTTCTTATATTCCTCATATGAGTGAAATCATATATATCACGGTTTCTTTATCCATTCATCTATCAACAGACACTTAGGTTGTTTCCATGTCTTGGCTATTGTAAATAATGCTGCAGTGAACATGGGGTGCGTGTATCTTTTCAAGTTAGTGCTTTCGTTTTCTTCAGATAAATACCCAAAAGTTGGATTGCTGGATCATATGGTAGTTCTACTTTTAGTTTTTTGAGGAACCTCCATACTGTTTTCCATAGTGTCTGTACCAATTTACATGGTATAATAAATAATTTTTGATGTACATTTTAAAAGACTTGGTAAAACCAAAGCTACATGCAGCTGCCACATACTGTATGGCAACTAGAATTTTCTTTAATTGGGGAGTGGAGGTAGGGGCAAAAAAACCTGCTGAGTGGGAATAAAAGAGAGATACTACAAACTAACCACTTCTCTCTTAAAAGTGGGAAGAGATAAGATTCATAATCCTGACTCAAGATTATATAGAGGTTAAATAGAAAAAATACAAAACAAAAAATAAATATGACTCTCAGCAGCCCTGTGAGGACCTTTCCTGCCTAGCTTAGTTTAGTGTCCTCCTAAATGATCCTGTTGATCCAGTCTCTATTCATTCCAATTCATCCTCCTCAATCCTATCACGATTACTTCCTAAAACCCAAATCTGGTTGTAGAGCCCTATGGTGAAAGGTCATGTTTAAGATAAAATACTCAGCAAAGCCCTTATTCTCATAAGGCTCTTGTCAGTCTGATTCAAACCCACTTCTTTAAACCTGTGGGCTCCCTTCCCTCACTCACTCTGTACTCTAACTTGATTCCAACTCTGGCATCATCCGAGGCCTTTTATAGCACAGAATCTCTACTGTTCCCCTGCCCAGAATGCCCATTATATCCTTATCACAAACTCCTACTTGTGCTCACATATACTGTCACAAACTCCTACTCATTCTCTAAGGCCCAATGAAGGGTCCTCTCCATGAGGAAGTATTCCCTCACTCCCCTAGGCAGTTAGCCATCCCTCCCTTGTTATCCAAAGATATATTTAAATCACTTACCGTACTGCACTGAAATGAGCAATTTACCTACTCAGGCCCCTCCTCTAGTCCCATGACTTCCTTTTCCTCTCACCGACTGTGAGTATCTCTAAGGCAGGATTATCTCTGAATCCCCAGTGCCTAGTATCTACCAAGTATCCAATAAATATTTATTCAATAAAAAAATGAATAAATGCGTGAGTGAATGAATGTCTACCTTGATGGTACCCTGAATAGCTAAAATCTAAGAAGTTTGATGAATAGGATTTGCGACAATCAAAGGAAGAAGAAAGAGATAAAAGGATGGATGTGATTTCATAAAGTGATAAAATATATACATATGTATTACTTAAGGACTACAAATGGCCATGAATAATAAATACAAATATTATTTATGGGCACAAAGGTAAGTGCATTATTTACCCTAGAGGCTGGAACTCCTCTTTCTAAGCCATTACTATCCTGATGGGTCAAAACGTTTTTTTGGCACACACAGTAAGTTATAAAATACGAACTATGCATCTGTCGAACAGTAACAAAGAACAGTTTAACCTAGAGTAAGTGGTATCAACTCCTACTGTGCCTCTATAATCCATTTATCTAAATCCTCCTTAGTTGGAGGATTACAGTTCTCATATATCTAAACAGCTCTAAAGTTTAGCCAAGTGGTTCAAATATACATCGTACACCAAGCTGTACAAATCAGCTATCTGGTTTCACAAAAGAAAGTAAAAGTTTCATGTGACACATACATTTTCCTAGAAAGAAAAGGATACAAAGGAAGGGAATTAGGATCATGCCAAACAAGCAATTAAACAGTGTCCAAAGACAGATTTTTTTTTCTGAGTCCCCAAAAGAAGAACTGGCCAAAAATGCTAAAGGAAGCAGCCAAAAGAACCACTAAAAACAAACCTACACTCTCAATGGAGACTTCAGAGTAACAGGGAAAAGTTTTATGGAAATATACGCCAGATCCTCAAATATCTACATAAAAAAAGAACACTAGAATAGTAATTTTTAAAAAGTGGTGGTGGTACAAGGGGTTAAATGTACCACAAAATAATTAAAATACAAATTACAAAGAACATTCTTACCCTAAGTTCTCATCAAGTAAGAACAGAAATAGGAATTTAACTAATACCCCCCACAAAATAACTAGAATTTATTTACTGAAATAAATATACTTATTTGAAATAACTATAAACATCCCTTAGGTTTTGGGAAAACTCTTGCTCATCTTTGACCTAACAGTTGGTATATACCAGTAAGGACTAGGAGTAGATGAAACAAACATTAGTATTCATTGAGGCTTAAAGAAGTTAGAAATGAGAAACCTAACTGAACCAGAGTCACAAATATGTGAAACCTGCCTCTCCTAGTCTTATGAAATAGAGGATATTTCTTTGTGGAAAAGTAAGATCGTGCTCTCAATTCACAATGGTGTACCAAATTATATTTGTCATAATAATGTATGTTTATGACCTATGGTTATCATAACCAAACTCAGGCTTAAATATTCTGACAAAATCACCTACTTACCCTTAGCAGAAGAAAGAAGGCTGCCTGATGATAGTTGTTCCCAGTTTACGCTTCACTGATGCCATTATTACATTTGAACATATTTTAAGTTAGAGACAAACTGCAAACTAGCCACTTAATTTTTAATTTGCTAACTCCATTAGCCAAAAGGTGAGCCCTACTTCCAGCATCACCTACGTAATTCAAATTTATCTGAAATGTGTACAATAATCATACCTACATAGTTTCATAATAAGGAAAAAGCCTAAAAACTGCAAGTGATAGCAAATGAAACATAAATTTCCAAACAACGCTGATAAGTAAACAATTCCATGGGAAAGCTTATATTCAGTGATATTGGACTTCTATGCCTTTTTTCTCCTTAAGTGTCCTTTCTGGAAATGAATGCTATTTCTGTATTACCTTTACTTTACAATATTCAACTTCTGACCTGCTTTTCCTAGAAAAAAGCAAAACTAAGGAAGCTTACGTTCTTTCAATTTCAGTATTTTATGGCTTTATCTGTTCAAATACTGAGCTTAAAATTATGTGGGCTGTGAGTAAGAGATGTATTAATTAGCAAGTAAAATTGCAAAATGTATCTTACTGTTTCCAAATTAATGGTTAGAGCATGGACTCCACCATTATGCCTAGGCTCAAATCCCACATCTGCCACTTACCAGATCTGTGACCTTGACCAAGTTACTTAACCTCTCTGTCCTCAGTTTTCCAAACAGTAAAATAAATAGAGCTAATAACAGTACCTCCCTCACAGAGTTGTAATTAGACCAGTTAATGTCGCCAAAGTGCTCAGAACAGGAATCTTTATAGAGGTGTTTGCTGTTGTTACTTAAATCTGTGAAAGTAGCTAAGAAAGGTGTCACTGGGGCGCCTGGGTGGCTCAGTTGGTTAAGCGACTGCCTTCGGCTCAGCTCATGATCCTGGAGTCCCGGGATCAAGTCCCGCATCGGGCTCCCTGCTTGGCGGGGAGTCTGCTTCTCCCTCTGACCCTCCTCCCTCTCATGCTCTCTGTCTCTCATTCTCTCTCTCTCAAAATAAATAAATAAAATCTTAAAAAAAAAAAAAAAAGAAAGGTGTCACATAGATTTCATTTTATCTAAAGTTTTCTTTTAAAAATATTTGAAAGAATAAAATACCTTTTCCTCCCTTCAGAACTCTCACAGCCCTAATGGTCTTAACTTTTCTAGAAATTCTACAATAACTTGGATGATAAATATTTCCTAAAATGAAAAGCTACAAGATTTTCATCTCTTTCGTAATTCAATAAAACACAATTGTGTTAACTTTGAAGGCATTCTGGAATTTGGAACATTTGGCAAAGAGTGAAATAGAATTATAAATTAGTCTCAGACTATAATTATTAAAATTCTCAGTTATTCTTTCTCCCATTGTCTTCAGTTTACTCTGTTACTAAAATGGGGGTATAAAATGGCCCCTAAAACCCTCCTACAACAGAAGTTGATATGACTTAATACCAATACTACCTTTATCACTTCCATAATAATAGAATACTGTTTTACTAAGAGCACACCAGCGTTTCTGCCATTCAAATCCCAGGAAGCTGTGATCTACAATAAAGGGGGAAAAGGAACAGTTTAGATAATACACCTTACACACGCAGCATAAATGTAACGCCATTTCCTTATTATAAAAGGAAACGTTCGTTGGCATGATTTCTAAGATTTCTGTTAGCTCTAAAATTCTATGACTGATTAACTTGTATCTTCTTCTCCAAGAGACAAACAAAAACAAAGCTAAAAGGCATAAAGTGATACGGAGACAGGACTGCTACACTTGCAGCTAACACACTTTCTTGACAGGACTGTCCAAAGGGCATGGGACGACATAGCTTTGAGACAACGGATTCATCTGGGTCTCATTTTCTTATCTGTTATAAAAAGGTGGGGGGGGTTGGGGGACACGAGGAGTTGATCTAGATTACTTCTATTATCTCTTTCAGCTTTAAAATTCAGCTAAGAAAACCAAGGAAAGCAAAGAGAATATAAATAGAAAGGCCCAAAGGGACTACCTGTGAGAAAAGCAAAATGGTAATGAAGATACTTTCTGCTTTCTGTTTCCCATATAATAACACCACCTCCATATTTAATTTCCATTATATATTGGTGCTGAAAGAGTGAGACCATATGGTCAACTCCCGATTATCATAGCCAATGGAGAGGAACACTGAATGGATAACAGAAAATGGCAGACAACATGGCAGGCTTGATCTGAACCACAGCAGACATGGTGTGCGCCAGGTCACGTGCAGGATAACCTGCTGCTCAGCTGGGTGGCAGAAGGGTGAGAAATCCCATCCTTGAGAATACTGTCATGGCCCGCAGCCTTCTTCTAAGAGGCAGGAAACAGCTCCTGAATCATTTACAAATAACCAAGATTGGCAACTAAAAATCTGACCAAATGTTTCATTATCAAAAATTATTTAGAGCCAAAAACTATATTTTGTGGTTGGGATAATGTTATCAGATTTTCCTACAGTTTTAAAACTCTTCAATCCCCTAAAGTGAGTGTTGGCTCCATATGTATACTGCACATGTTTTATGTAAGGATAAAGCCATTTTTAGATTTTTCATTAGAATCTTACAGTTTACCTTTTCTGCGTTTTTCAAGGTAGCCAGCCTTTAAAACAAAAGGAAGGTCCTGTGCTGCAATTGGAGGAAACTGGTTTCCTGTGGGAAGTAGAGGAGGAAAAAAAAATAGTGAGCAATCCATCTTAGAAAAACCAAGTACCAGATCTCATTAGGTTCAGTGTACTTGCAGTTACCCAAATTAATTAAATTCAAGTCTATTAGCTTTGTTTCAGATCCATTCCATAAACTTGTCTCTCTCCTGGAAATCTCTAGAGGAAAAAAGTGTTCTGAATTCCTATATCTTAATATATTATAATCCCCAAACACAGTAGTATTATGTAACTAGATGATCTCTACAGGGCAATACTTTATGATCTACATTCTCCAGGGAAAGGATCAGGGAACTATTATCAATAAATGCCATAAATCCCTGAAAGAGAAGTTAGGAATTTCAAATAAATCACATAAGCCTCTTTCCACTTACATTAACTCTTAAAGTATTTTAATGCTTGTTGACTCTTAGCCTGCATATCTCTATTCCTTCCAAGTAAAACATAAAATGATTTTTTCCCAAAAAAAATCAAATGCTAAAATTTGTTTCTCTGGGTACACAGCAAATACAGAGAAATCTTGTAGACATTCAACTGAATGCTTTAGGTTTTTCTAGGACATTTCAGAGTCCAAAATTAAGTAAAATGATCTAATAGAGGGATACCTGGGTGGCTCAGTCAGTTAAGTGCCCAACTCTTGATTTCGGCTCAGGTCATGATATTGGGGTCCTGAGATTGAGCCCAGTGTTGGACTCTGTGCTCAGTGCAGAGTCTGCTTGTCCCTCTCCCCTGGCCTTTCCCCTACTTGCACAAGTGCTCTCTCTCTCAAATAAATAAATAAAATATTTTTTTAAAAAGCTAATAGAACTATCATAACCAAATATTAGATACCTACAAAAAATTGAAAGATTAAGGCAAAAGTCAAGTCAATTAGAAATCATATATTTATGGTCATGAATAATAGGTTATTCATTAATTTCCCAAGTGTTCAATATTTTTACAAGCGTCATTAGAACTATAATAAGTTATCTCAGCATTTTACTAGAACTCTAACAAGTGAAAACAACGAATCTAATGAAAATTTTTATGGAATATACCCAATGGAAATAGCGTCAATATAGTTTATAATTTTTTAAAAGTGTTTTGATAAGTTTACTATATACAAATTCATCATAGAATTACCAGGTAAGTTTCTTTTTAATATATTATAGGAATCACAGTAATTATAAAATCACAGATATTTTTCCTTAATAAAGTTTAGAATTAAAGCACCAATTTCAGTTCCATGGTAGACCAATTTTACTCAATAAACAAAACAGTATCATTAAAATATATCTTAAATAATGCACTGATTTTGAAATGTATATAAAAATTTTAGGGAGAGCCAATATAAACATCTGACTAGTTGTTCAGCAAATGTATCCATGTGTCTTTTTTCAGAATAAACTTGATCCATACAAAGGTAAAAAAAATTTTACATAAAATATTTTACTATAATATTTTGTATTTAATATTTTGTACATATGTCAGCATTCCATGCATTGTAATTCTGTATAAAGGTAGGAAATGCTTTCTGTTTTGTTTCCTGTATCTTTCCAGATGATGTCCAGTATCTTGTAGACATTTCTGGCTCCCTAAAGGGTACATTGAGTACTTAGCTTTAGGAAACAGTCTATAAATGAGCTTCAGTTCCCAGAGCTATTACTGGCTCAGAACTCATTATTCCACAAGTACAATTTAATTACATTTTACTTAGCATTTGCACAAACAAAGTTAGATGTCATTTTCTCTGTTTCTAGAGAATATATAATAGATACAAAGACACAGAGTTGCAGACACATTTTTTTTTTCCTTACTCAAAAATTTTAAGCACAAAAATTCACTAGTATACCTGGAACCTAAAACAAAACAAAAAGACTGTGTCCTAGCAAGACAGGGAAACCTAAACTTAACTAGGATATAAATATTAAATAAAATGGTTTTGTGCTATAACAGATACCTAGACACTGAGTTTTACACTGATACTGACTTTAAGATGCACGATATAGGTTACAGAGGTCTGTGATGACATCCCAGCACTGCAAATCTGTGCCTTTCCTTAGGTCACTAAGCCTCTTTGGGTATCAGTTTCCTCTTCTAAGACATGAAAAACTTCATTTCTAAGGCCCTCTCAATCCTAGGATTCCATGAAACACAGCCACATTCCTGTTTCTCCTGTACTTTCAGTAACAAATGGCCAAGATCCAAGATGGATTCAGTTTTCAAAGATATCAAATGTGGAATCTGTACACAACATATTTTTGGTAGAGCAACTGATAACTTCCTTTAGATCTAGCAAAGAATTGTTTTCTGTCCTTTCAAAGGTTGATTCCTAGCTAGAATCTTGGCCTGGAAGATCTGTGAAAGAAATATATACATTAAATATTTTTGGCTGACAGACACATGAAAAAATGTTCATCATCGTTAGCCATCAGGGAAATCCAAATCAAAACCACATTGAGATACCACCTTACACCAGTTAGAATGGCAAAATGGACAGGGAAAGAAACAACAAATGTTGGAGAGGTTGTGGAGAAAGGGGAACCCTCTTACACTGTTGGTGGGAATGCAAGTTGGTACAGCCACTTTGGAAAACAGTGTGGAGGTGCCTCAAAAACTTAAAAATAGAGCTACCCTATGACCCAGCAATTGCACTACTGGGTATTTACCCCAAAGACACAGATGTAGTGAACACATATGGCACCCCAATGTTCATAGCAGCAATGTCCGCAATAGCCAAACTGTGGAAAGAGCCGAGATGCCCTTCAACAGATGAATGGATAAAGAAGATGTGGTCCATATATACGATGGAATATTACTCAGCCATCAGAAAGGATGAATACCCAACTTTTACATCAACGTGGATGGGACTGGAGGAGATTATGCTAAGTGAAATAAGTCAAGCGGAGAAAGTCAATTATCATATGGTTTCACTTATTTGTGGAACATAAGGAATAGCACGGAGGACATTAGGAGAAGGAAGGGAAAAATGAAGGGAGGGAAATCGGAGGGAGAGATGAACCATGAGAGACTATGGACCTGAGAAACAAACAGGGTTCTAGAGGGGAGGGTGGAGGGGGGATGGGTTAGCCCGGTGATGGGTATTAAGGAGGGCACGTACTGCATGGAGCACTGGGTGTTATACGAAAACAATGGATCGTGGATCACCACATCAAAAACCAGTGATGTATTGTATGGTGACTAACATAACATAATAAAATTTAAAAAAAAGAAAAAAAATTAAATATTTTCATATCCTAATAATTCTCCCCTCCACATGGAAAATTTGGAATTTCAAATCTTTTTTATTGTTTTTTTTTTTAGTGGCAAAAATTATTATGTATTCAATGGATATATCAAACAACAATAACCTTTAAGAAAAGAATCACTACGGTAACTAAAAGATTGCTAATGTTAGCTTAGCATACTCCTTTCACAGAGCTTATTTTCTCACTTCCCATTATTACTCTTTTCAGAAAGGACTGCCCAATGATTTGCCAGTACTGGTGATCTCTAAGGCTAATATGACATTTCCCTTTTAAAAAAAAAAATAGGCTCATATCATGCTTAGACACAAAAATGGTCAGCTTCCTATCAGTAGGACCACAGAATTCCCAGGGCAATGAAGCCTTGGGGACAAGGCTTTAAAGACTGATACAGCGACTCATGTGATGACACTGGGGGCTAAAGCAGAGGTTGCAATTCACAGGTTTACCATCTGTTGGTCTCTCTGCCCCTTTGTAAAATGGCAAGTCACTATGAAAGCCACCAAGCAAAACCTGAATAACCATTAGGGTAATTCGAGTTTGCCTTTATTAACTCTACTTCTTGAAATGGAAATTCCAATAGCCTCATGAGAGTTCCACCATGTCTTCAATAGGTCTGTCTGAAACCAAAGAAGGCAACAGCTATATGCATGCAGGAAATGCTTCATGAATATGACCCAAAAGATACCTAAGGTTCTGTTGAGTCCAATCAAAAGCTTCTATTTTATATCAAAAAACATATACATATTAAAAAAACATATACATATGTAATTGTGGCTTCTACTAATCTTCTTGGAAATCTACCAAAATATGGAAAATTCAAATGGCAATCATAGAATAATTAAGGGAATAATTAAGAATCAGAATTAAGAAAAATCTGAAATCAAGTATGTTCATCAATATCCACTAAAATAAGTCAAAATGCCATAGATCAAAAGTATGTGGATTATATTATCCATAGAGTTATATTATCCTTCCCATTCACTTAAAAGTGCTTCTTTTAATTATCTGGATTGGGTAAAATTGAATATGTATTGAATTTTAAATTTAGCTGATTAAGTTCTAACATAATTTTCACAGAAAGTCTTAATAAAAATGTTACTTACATTAAAAAAAAAAGGTGCTTCTTTTACTTTGGAGTACAAATCAAAATTTGAACTACCTAAGTACATGTCTGAAGACTGCTTTTTTAGATAAATTTTCAATATAGGAGTACTGTTCCTAGCTCATAAAATTAGGTGGAAAGAAAATCTCTTTAAGATTTTTGATTCTTTGGACTAATTTTTTAGACCATGAGGTACCACATTTTTATAATATATTAAAATTATTTTAAAAAATTATTTCTAACGGAATGAAAAAATGTTTTATCTAAAAATTCCAGAGTTACTGATTTGTGGAAACCCTCGTAAGACTCCCTCAACTATTTATAAGGACGAAAGCATATCAATATGTTGAATCAGTCATTTAAAAATAAGGTTCAATATGAGAAATTTCACTCAGCAACCAGACTACTATTTCCTATAGTATTTATATGGGCACCCTTAACGCTTTTATATTTTGGGAAAGGCTGTTTTTTAATAATATATCATTAAATGAAAGATTTTATTTCTTTTAAATAGAGATGGTAACTATTTCATAGGATTGTTTTTTATTTTTTACTTTTTAAGTAATCTCTACACCCAAGATGGGGCTCAAACTAGATCAAGCATCTCATGCTCTAGGGACTGAGCCAGCCAGGCATTCCATATTTCACAAAAAGATTTTAAATCAAATTTTATCTCCTATATAGAGTAACTTCTCAGCTACTCTGTGTCTGCCTATATTGTTTTTGTTTTTTGGTTTGGTTTGGTTTGTTTTAGTGGCTTAAAACAAAGCAAATTTATTATCTCATAGTTCTGGAAGTCAGAAGTCCAAAAAGCATCTCCCTGGGCCAAAATCAAGATGTCAGCAGGGCTGTGTTCCTCCTGGAGGCTCTAAGGAAGAATCTATTTCCTTGCCTTTCCAGCTCCCAAAGTCTGACCTATTTCACTGGCTATTGCCCGCCTGCCATCTTCAAAGCCAGCAATGGCCAGTTGAGTCCTTCTCACAATGCCCTCTTTGGTTCTGATTTTTTGCCTCCTTCTTGAGGATTCTTGTATTTACTTTGGGCTCACCTGGATAATCTCCTTATTTAAGGTCAGCTGGCAACCTATTCCACCTGCAACCTTAATTCCCCCTTGCCAGGTAACAACATATTCACAGGCTCCAAAAATAAGAATGTGGACTTCTTTGGGGAGCTATTATTGTGTCGACTGCATCCCTCATTATACATACCAATTGACTACTGGTTTTGTGTGTGTGTGGGTGTGTGTGTGTGTGTGTGTGTGTATCTGCCTCTATCTTAATCATCTTTTCTGTCACAAGAAAAAAATTAAATTTAGGGGAAAAAAATACCTTTTTATAAATAAAGTCCGTGATATACAAATATTTTGAGAAAATGAGATACAAGCTTAAAATGGAAATACTTTTTATTTCAGTTAAAAATAAAATTCTAAATATATCACAATTTTCACAGATACTCTAAATAATATAAAACATATACAATTATGAACTGAATTTTAATGTTCATCTTTAACACAAAAAGGTGCCCCCAATCTGATTCTTCATCTTAGAATTGTGGTTAAAACCCTGGGTCTTGGATTCAAACTGCAGCTTGACTACTAGCTCTGTGATGTAAATAAGTTACTTAATTTCATTAACTTTACTTTTCAAATCCTTGAATGTAAGTAATAATGGAGAATTACTGTGTGGATTTAGTAGGGTCCTACTTAAGATTAAGAAATGTTAGTTCCTATTATTACTATGGCAATTCAAATTTGCCAAGTCCAGTGTTCCATACATAAGAAAACAAGAAAGTTGAAAAAATAAAGAACTACAATAAACCTTGAAAGCCAAGTACCTTTTAACAATGCAAATTCCTTTCCAGCTATAGATATCTGGCAAAAAAAAAAAAAAAAATCTGATGCATTAAAAAAATATTTGGTGGTATTGTACATAGGAAAGATTAGTATAAATGAAAAGGAACACTTAAATCATTTATTAAATATTTACTAGTGTATATTATGTGCCAGGCCCTTTTCTAAATATTATCTAAGGCAGCCAGTAAAAATAAACTCAACCTATTGAAATTTGTTGAAAGCATTTTAAAAGTAAAGTCAAATAATTCATGTATAAAATTTAATGAATAACTAATAATTGGTCTTTCTCCTTCCATACCTGTACTACCTCTGTATGAAACACAACCTTTTCATATCCCTAGACTATAAGTTCTAAGCATTCTTTTTTAAAAGTATCATAATTTAAATAACAAATATATATAAACAAATATTAGCATGGTTCAGTAAGGTAATAATATCTGCAACAGCTAACATTAATTAAGCCTTTACCACAGGTTAAACATGATACAAGTCATTATCTCATTTCCCTCTCACATAGCCCCAAGAGGTAGGCATTATTAGTTGCATGTTACCAATGGCAAATCAAGGTCACACACAGTAAGTGGTGGAACCAGGACCCCCACATCTGTCCAACAAAGCCCACTGTTGAAATGCTATGTACTATCGTTGAGGAAATAAGTGAATGCCATCTACAGAAACTAAAAGACAACAATATTGAATTACTACTCTGTGGCATTAATCACAATTATTTAAAATTAATTCCTTAACGGCAGAATGATATATTTAAAATATTTAATTTAAAATTTAAAATTCTAGGATGTTTGTTTCACTTTCTACAAGACTTTAGTGAAGTCAATTTTGCTTCCTAAACATGTCTTTCAAAAGACTTCCATTTTGGTTTAAACACACACACACACAAACATGCAACAGATCAGTAAAGGGAAAACAGATCTTTATGAAAGGAAAAGGAGGCTCTTTTTGCATGAAGTTTCCTTTAGCAAATTAGATAAAAATAAGAAATGAATATAATTTAGACTGAAATCTTTAGCTCCTTTCAATTCAACTGTTTTATTTTCCCATAGATTGTAGGGCAACTTTTTTTGCAACCTGATTTATGTTGTGAGCTTTAAACTATAAATTTTTACAATTATTTTCAGAATATGAACATTTTTCTAATTTGCAATATCCTAAGTTCATTTTTATTCACTTATTTTTCCTATTTTGTGTATAAAAAAATAGAACCATTAATAATATAAGATCATATCTTAAGTGTCTGAAATAGGAGTATGCAGAGTTAGAATGTCTTCCAAATCACATAATATAATAAGGCATATGTTTTTGTTTTATCTTGAAGAAAGAGAACACATATATAAACAATTGTTATTCTATTCCCATCTTCCAAAAGAATATCACTGAGGCATGGTTAAAATAAATGAAAATTATCTAGTATGAAAACTATCAAATATGAAATTATTCTGAATTAAGATTCTACTTACGACCCTATTCTGATTACTTGATTACCAAAATGGGCTTGGTTATTAAAGTAAATACATTTCCAAACATTCGTCATGCAGGTATTTATTACCTATTTCTATTTAAGAAAACAACTCTCTAATTTTTATTTAAATCAAAAAGCCTTTGGCATTTCACCTCTTCTGCCAAAGTGCTAAAATATCCTCTTAAAACACATGGGTGTTCTCTGTCTTTCCTTCCTTTCTCTCTCTCCCTCTCTCTCTCCCTCTCACCCCTTCTCTCTCTCACAAACACAGACAATTTATCTTCCTTCTGTCTAAAACAGGTCTTTCCACGGGTCTCTTTTTTCAATATAGGTATGAAATTAACACATTCTTATCTATTATTGTTTATTTAGTAATACACTGCTTCATTACCCCCCCGCAAAAAAAAGCATCTTACACGCATTTGTACAGATACATTTGGTATGGAAATTAAAACAAATAGATGAAAATTGTGTGTATACAGAGAGAAAGCAAACACCTGAATTTAAAAAATGTTAATGCTAAGTTTCTGTTGAAAAATCTCCTGCTAGCCTTACGGGTTTTTCCCTTGTAAGTTAATGACTTAAGAAATCTAAATGAAGGATATAATAGGAATTATTTGTATTATTCTTGAAACTTTTCTATAAATGACATTATTTTAAATTTTAAAAAATAAAAGTAATCAATCAAGGCAAAACTAGGAGTCAGGGTAGAACACAAAACAAGTTGGAACTACAAAGTTATTTACACTTAGTGGGAGTGGGCCAAAAATTCAGTTATAAGCTTTATAACAACCAACATGAAAGAAGAAATAATAAATTATGTAATTCATTACCCATAAGATAAATATAGATCATTGCTCAGGGAGGAATATATAACAACTATTCCTGGTTCCTGCTACTGAAATGAAAAAGAAATCTTTCCCATGTGTTTTCAATGTCCTCAATAACATTGTTACAGTAAGTAAAATAAAAGTTTCACAGGGCTGCTTTGTATACCATTACTCATGTCAAGCCAACAGCACAATACCAAAGCAAAATTTACTAAAAGCAATTCTACAGAGCACAAAACCTGGTAGCCCACGTATACAGCTCCCAAACAGCTTTGTTAAACTCAAGGATAAGACCTAGAATACCTACAGGAGTAGACACCTTGCACATTTTTCAGACAATCCTTCCAAAATACTATTTGCCTTGGTCAAACTTTTGGTAACTATTAAATCCCAAGCAGAAGATATGTTCCCTGCAAGAAACCAGCACAGCTCTTTTATGTTACTACTTCTGAGCCATATCCCTTAACAATCACACAAGCTGGGGATGATGTTGAGATGCTCTTATTTATAAATTTACATGTAAATTTACATGTAAATATAATATAATAGCTTTACAGGGACATATGTCTGGATGAAGATCACCTTAACACAAAACAAATCAGCAATTGCTCATAAAAGTTCTAACTCAGGGCCAGAACAATTCCAGCTTGCAAAAAGTTTAAGTATATGCTTACTTCACATAAACAAAACATCCACAGAGCAACATGTTACTGAGAATGATAAAATGCCCATCTACTTTTTAGTATAAACTGGTAATAATATGTACACCTGGGTAATTGAAAGAATTAGAAAGCATTGTTATCTGTGTAACAGAGTAAATTACTAAAGAACAGACATTAAAACTTCAATATTAGAAGAGTTGATATATCACATTTTTTTCTAGTGTCTGAAAATAAAAGCACATCGCATGCTTAATCCTCTTTCTGATCCTTAGCTTCAGAGGGGAATAACTGTTAACAGCCACATGTGAGACTGGCCAGGGAGAGAAACATTCATGTGGCACCACCTACAATATTAGGCTAAAATCATGGATTCATAAGTTTGTCTTTTTCACTAGACTCTGAGCAAGGGATCATAAGATGGTGCTTCTCAAACTGAAGTGTGCATCAACATCACCAAGGGTACTTATTTAAAATGCTGAAGTACAGGGACGCCTGGGTGGCAGAGTTGGTTAAGTGGCTGCCTTCGGCTCAGTTCATGATCAGGTCCTGGGATCGGGCCTTGCGTCGGGCCCCCTGCTCCGCGGGAAGCCTGCTTCTCCCTCTCCTCCCGCTTGTGCTCTCTCTCACTATCTCTTTCACAATCTGTCTCTCTCTCTCAAATAAATAAATAAAAATCTAAAAAAAAATTAAAAATAAAAAAATAAAATAAAATGCTGAAGTACAATTTTGAAGTAAAACACCTACATTGCTCTTAGTGGTATGTTTTTAAAACTTCATTTCATACTTGTCTTATAGGATTTTAAAAATATGCTCTAAGATAATATTCAATGCAAAATCAAAAAAAAGAGTCAGTAGGTCGATAAAATACAGTTCCGCAACCAGCATAACACTGAAAACAGAAGGGAAATGTCAGATACATAAATGACTATGAGGAGGGGATTTTTATTTACAGAATATCTAACTTCTGAGTCATTAAAATAATTTTATAAAAATATAATACCTCTTTCACCATAGCTGGCGCGGTCCCCCAATGATGAGGAGTAGGGGCAGAAAGAACGGACGAGGAAACCGAGAGAGAGAGGCAAGAGAGCAGGAAAGGGCCATCACAACTGAGAGCAAAGAGGTCATCCTCCTTTCTCCTCCCCACCTTAATGCCTCCTTAATAAGTCCTGAACTTTAGTCCTGAACTTTGTAACAGCCAACATAAAGTAAGAATTACAATAAAAAAGAGAAAAAGAAATTGGAACAGAATAGTATGAGAAGTGCCCATTTTCAGGCACATGATTTCAGCATATTTTTCAAAAATGAGTACCCATGATATAAAAAAATCAACTGCCAAATATAGAAACTGATATTTACCCTGAGTTAGACGTCATAAGGCAATCCAGGAATCTGCTCGCTGTGTGCATTATCCGAGCCCAGCCCAGCTGTCCCTGGTCTCCTTTCCTCCCAGTTAAGAGTCGTCATTACCAGAACAATTTCACCACTGAAGTTTAAGTTCTTGACTCAAATTAAAAAATGTCAAATTAAAACTCTGGGAAGGGGGGCGCCCGGGTGGCTCAGTCGTTAAACGTCTGCCTTCAGCTCGGGTCATGATCCCAGGGTCCTGGGATCGAGCCCCGCATCAGGCTCCCTGCTCCACCGGAAGCCTGCTTCTCCCTCTCCCACTCCCCCTGCTTGTGTTCCCTCTCTCGCTGTGTCTCTCTCTGTCAAATAAATAAATAAAATCTTAAAAAAATAAATTAAATAAAATAAAACTCTGGGAAGGAACCTCATGGAATAAAATGTGTGCTAGCAACACGCAACAGCTTATGCGACTTTGTGAAAACAGATGGCCTCTCCACCCGCTGTGAGCACCAGCCTAGGGCGGGTGGGCTGTGGTCTCTCACTGCAATGAGGCTGCCACTAGTTACCTCAGGGGCGTGTAAGGCTGTAAAACAGTCTGACTCGGGATCTGTAGTTTGTTCATGAATATTTGAAACACAACGACCTCTTAAAAACATGGGAAAAGACTTAAAATCCAAAAAATACACATCCCACTCCCAACTCCGTATGAATAAATGCTATGATACAACTTATTCAAAATCAATGCAGATATGGTAGGCTCTTATGATAAGATATTCCATTACATGTTTTCTACAAATTCAGCCTGTAATTAAATCATGGATGAATAGACCATGGTATGTATTCTCCCCACAAAAAAAATTTCTACATATATAATGTTACATCGATCTTCCCAATAATGAGATAATAGCTATTAAACAAATCAATGAATTCAATTAAGTTCCCTTCATCTGGATATCCTCAAGTCTCATGCAAGAAAGTTGTAATGTATTTTTTTGAATATCAAAATACATTAAATTAGAGAAAAGAAAGAACTCTTGGGGCGCCTGGCTGCCTCAGTCAGTAGAACATGCAACTCTTGATCTCGGGGTTGTGAGTTCTAGCCCCATGTTGGGCATAGAACCTACTTAAAAAAAAAAAAAAACTCCTCTAAATTCCTCACAGGATGGAAAATTACGGAAATTTGACACTTGGTCCAATGATCTTTCACCAACCATTAGAAATCAGGTGTGGTATTAAAACTCCATACACGGATAAGAATTAGTACAATCATTAATTTGTCAAATGATGACTTTTTCAAGGGGTAAATAGCAAAAAATATTCCATGGATGTCACAATAGACAATGAATTCTCACAAATCAATAAGAAAAAGATAAACAGTTTAACAGAAAAACAGGTGAAGAATATGAACCAGGCAATTCACAGAATAAGTACAAAAGCCAATAAACATGAGAAAAGATAGTGTTTACTGATTTCCTGTCTCTTCACCAGCTCTCCTCACCTTTACTAGAATGTAAGTCCCATGAACTCAGAGACTACGCTGTCTCGTCCACTGTATCCCCAGTGCCAAATAAGTGCCTGGACACACAGTAAGGGCTCATTAAATTTTGCTGAATGAATAAACAAACTTCACTAAAAACTAAAGAAAACAAAGTAAAACGGGATACTGCTTTTTAACTCTGTGAGACGTAAAAACTAAAAAGATTAATAACACCAAACAGTGGGGAGGGCGGGAAGAGATGATACTCTCATGCATTACTTTTGGGAATGTAACTTCCTACAGTTCTGTGCCTGAGAATTTGACAATATCCTAAGAATTCAACTCCCAAGAATCTATCCTACAAAAATCAAGCACAGGTTCATTAACAGTATGCCAGAATAGATACCAAAACACAATTTGTGATAGAAAAATGGAACATGTCCAGCAAGAAAGACGTTATGAAACCATTTTAAATAATGCTTATTGTTTAAATATGCATGTGTAGATCTACGTGTATTAATGTGAAAAGGTATGGACTAACATAGAAAGATGATCATGATACTTAAGTGAAAAACATAAGGTATAAAATAATATGTAGAGTGATATTCCATTTTTAATTTCAAAAAATCTGATTTGATATTCTGCACACACACATTTGTACAATTCAGGAAAAAATGTCTAGAAGGACATATCCAGAACAATTAATAGTTCTTACTTCTAGGGATTTTTGTAATACAAGCATGTATTACATTTATAAGTTTACATAATAGAATTTTTTAAGTGAAAAAGAAAAAAAGAATATGTACAGGTTTTTAAGTAATTTAAATTAAATCAATTTATATTATTTAAATCACAGCTAGAAAAGCTTTAACCACTAAACTAAAAGATTCAGTTTAATCAATATGTGTAGTTTTATGATAAAATAATACAGCTTGAAAACAATCCTCTCAACTCATATGAAGGTATTACACTTTGAGAATGTGCACAGACCTGGCTATTCTTCAAATAGGCCAAGTCTCGTGTATCCATACAAGCTTTCATTCTGCCTAGAATGTGCTACCCCTCACCTTTCTTCTCTATACCACGCCTGGCCACCCTCACTGCCTAGATAGCTTCCAGCTCAGACTTCAAGATCTAACTCAACTCTGAAAAGTCTTCCCATTGTGACATAATGAAACATTTGCAAGAAAACAGATTTATTAAGAAAGATTAAATGAGGGGTGCCTGCGTGGCTCAGTCGGTTAGGCATCTGCCTTCGGCTCAGGTCACTCTCCCCCTGCTTGTGCTCTCTCTCGCTACCTCTCTCTCAAATAATTTAAAAAATCTTAAAAAAAAAAAAAAAGGAAAAAAGATTAAAGGAAGCTATATTCTCTGATATTAGATCATTCTAATTCTTACTACTGATTTTTAGTGTAAAAAAGTCACTTACATGAAACAAAATAGTCATTGATTGTTAATTACCCAGATATTTCTGCGTTTTCTAAAAATCTCAAATTGATTATAGAAATGAAACAAACCAAAGGCTTCAAGACAAACCCTGTTCTGGGAAAAATATTGATGGATTTTCAGAAGTCCACATGTACTAAGCATGTTCTTGGTTGGAAAACAAGTATTTATGATGAATTTAAATTTTTTTCCAAAATGAAATAATCTAAGTTTTTTGATATTACAAAAATAACACAATAATGTATTTTGTGTTCTGTTCAACTTCGGTGCCTTCAAACTGATTCATGTAAAAATATGCACAAAAATAATTGTGCCAGGCTATAACTGGTATTCCAAATTCTACCTGGAAAATCAATTTTATGGCTAGCCTGTAAACTTCTAAAATCCTGAAGTTTTAATAGATATGCTGACACAACCTTAACCATAACAGTTCTAGCAACTGCTGCTATAATAAATCTGTCCGTTTCTGTAATGCCTATGACAAATCCATTAATATGAATGATGTACATTTCACATAGCACACCGCACAGCAACTGCACATGTTATGTCATTTCCATTCTGAGTAGCAAATCAGTAATCAATATTTGTAAAAGCAGCAGCTAATCCTTTGTAAAATCACTGGTTCAGTGATTGAAGAGTTTGCTCAATCTACACAGTTAATCCCTCTTCATCTGCTGAGCCCTCTATTTATCCCAGTCCCTCACAGTGCTAGCTACGGCAGATTAATACATCTCCACACGTTAAACATGACCTGACAATTGACACAGGATATTGCTGACAGGATAAGCTCTACAAACCCTGGCCTTTTCAAAAGGAAGCTTAAAATTAACATTCAGAAACCCAAAGTTTACAAATAGGCTCACCAAGACCCCTTCCCAGCTCCAGTCACCTGATTTATTGAGCTCACACTCGGCAGGAAACATATCCCTATTTTTGGTTTGAAAAGTCTTCTGGCTGATTCCAGAATGCCTATTCATAAAGCATGCCACATGTTATTAATTTTTTAAGTCAAGGCAAATAGAAGTTTTCTGGCCAGGAAAAGAGGATCTTACGTACAGAAGCATTTGGAGAATTCTTATATATGAAGTAGAGGTTCTCAGCTAATGGTATTTCAAAGTTCTACACTTGAAGAAAATCTCAAAAAAAAAAAAGTATTTTCATACAGCTTTGGATGGAAAGAAAGATGCATTTTCATAGTGAAAACTGATGGACAATATTAAAAAATAAAGTGTTCTGTGCTAGATGAATTAGATAAATATAACAAATTCCTCTTTAGGAATATATTAAATTTTATTTACAGACCAAACATAAATTTCCCTAATGAAGTAACTGCAATTCTGATAGTCTATGCATCCTTAATTGAGATGACTTGAAGGGAAAGAAAATGCAAATTCACATCAAATTAAGAGTTAAAAGTACAGAGAAAAATGATTTCCTAATCCAATATATTGAATGAAATTATTTTTTAAAGATAACATGAACAAGCCCTTCACACGTACAACATCTGCTTACTTGTGTCTAATAAGGAATACCAAACATGCTATTAAGTCTTACACTTTTCATGCCTCCGGAGGGCAAGCCACAGAAAGGCTGAGAAGAAACAGCAGGAGAAGATCAGCAAAGAGTACAGATTTTTGGGAGAGGAATGAATGAGTGGTGAGTAATATCAGTAATATTAGTTGCTTCAGAAAGGCCAAGAAAGAGAAGTACTAGAAATTGTTCACTGAATATGGAAGTTAGGAGGCTACAGTCATTTTGCTCATCTTGCTGAGATATCAGGGAAGAGGCAATGTGGATAGAAGCCAGTCGTCATTAAGGAATGAAATAGAGAAAGCAGAACCAAATAAAGATCACTGGCCTCTAAAAAAGAAAAAGAAAAAAAACACCTCAGTAGTGAGGGGAAGAAGAGAGGGAATGACAGCCAGGGAGTAAAGCATTTCCAATTTATTTTCTAATTCAGTATCTGTAGCAATAGTCCTTTTCCATACCAAATTCCACTTTAATGCAACAACTGGTCTTCAAATTACTAAAAGCCGATATTGAAATTTTAAAAATCGGATCATTTTAAACCATACTTAATAGTAATACATTCATATGTAATGTTACAAAGTGAATATAATGGGTTAAAAATGATGACTAGCATTTGAAAATTTAGGGTGACATCTGTAATGTAATGCAAAAATGTCTTATGTGGTATATTGCATATTTTTAAAATGCAATCTTAAAATCTAATTGCTTTTCAGATATTAAGCAAAATAATTTGCTAGTCAGTTGAATTTGCTATAAGAAGAATTATACATATCACCAAATCTTACAAGACAACTGGTTCTAATTAGCCTTACTGAAAGAAACTCACTCTATGTAGAGTGAATAAAAAGACAGCAATCCTAGTTCAATAATATAGGTGATCTGTCCATGTCAAAAATATGGCACATTAGAGAAGTAAAGATGTTTGCCAACAGTTAAGAAAAATAAATTTCAAAATTCTTTTAACCATAAAAATTACTTAGAGGCTGCAGTCACCAAGGCTACTCCACACCATCTTGAAATAGTGATACTTCTCTAGTACATTTAAATTATGATACTGCAAAGTTCAGTTTATGTATAACTTTAAAAAAACACATCTATTGTACAAACTATATATTTACTCATTGGACTCTTTTAGGCTAACTGTTAGTTGTCTTTGAACCTCTTTTTTTTTTTTTTTTAAAGATTTTATTTATTTGAGAGAGAGAATGAGACAGAGAGCATGAGAGAGGGGAGGGTCAGAGGGAGAAGCAGACTCCCTGCCGAGCAGGGAGGCCGATGCGGGACTCGATCCCGGGACTCGATCCCGGGACTCCAGGATCATGACCTGAGCCGAAGGCAGCCGCTTAACCAACTGAGCCACCCAGGCGCCCCGTCTTTGAACCTCTTAATGAAAGGCCTTTAAGCCTCTGGACATAGGATTATTTCAGTGTTCTCTCTCATGCAAACACATACATAAAATGTGCATGACATGCACACATACACACACTGTGTGACATGCACACACCCACACACAATGCTGCCCAATAAATCCTAGAAAAGATAATGTTTGATTTACTTTTAAAATCACAGTGATGTTCATAAACAGCCTATATTTTTATTTTTATTTTTTTATTTTTTTTTTAAGATTTTATTTATTTATTTGAGACAGAGAGAATGAGAGAGAGAGAGAGCACATGAGAGGGGGGAGGGTCAGAGGGAGAAGCAGGCTCCCCGCTGAGCAGGGAGCCCGATGCGGGACTCGATCCAGGGACTCCAGGATCATGACCTGAGCTGAAGGCAGTCGCTCAACCAACTGAGCCACTCAGGCGCCCTAAACAGCCTATATTTTTAAATACAACAAAAATAATTTCCCAAGAAACAGTAAAAAACACCTACTGTTTAAAATGAAGGCAAATGAATGTTTCAAAGGAGGGCAATTTATCAAGGTTTTCAAAAGTTTTTCATACTCTTACCTAAGACACCCAAGTAACCAAAATCATAAATTTTCAAGTCAATTTACCCATGTTAACGCATAGCCAGAGAACAAAATAATACCCATATAAGATCAAGCATGTAACACTGGCCTCCTTAACAACAAATATTAACTGAATTAACTTGCTAGTCAAGATTTAGTAAGGAGGCCTACATCCTATAGGATATAAGGAGGAAGGAGCATTGTATGTCATTGACCAATTGAAGTTACCTGTTCTGAAGAAAATGTTATCTTCAATATGAATAGACATTTTTCCAAAGAAGACATACAAGTAGCTAACAGACACATGAAACGATGCTCAACATCACTCATCATTGGGGAGATACAATTCAAAACTACAATGAGGTATCACCTCACAGCAGTCAGAATGGCTAAAATTAACAACACAGGAAACAACAGGTATTGGTGAGGATGTGGAGAAAGGGGAACCCTCGTGCACTGTTCGTGGGAATGCAAACTGGTGCAGCCATTCCAGAAAACAATATGGAGGTTCCTGAAAAAGTTAAAAATAGAACTACCCTATGACCCAGCAATTGCACTACCAGGTATTTCCCCAGAGGATACAAAAATACTGATTTGAAGGGATACACGCACCTTGATGCTTATAGCAGCATTATCAATAATGGCCAAATTATGGAAACAGCCAAATGTTGATGAATGGATAAAGAAGATGTGGTACATATATACAATGGAATATTACTCAGCCATCAAAAAGAATGAAATCTTGCCATTTGCAACAACAGGGATAGAGCTAGAGAGTATTATGTTAAGCAAAATCAGTCAGTCAGAGAGAGACAAATACCATATGATTTCTCTCATATGTGGAATTTAAGAAACATAACAAATGAACATGAGGGGGAAAAGACGCAAACCAAGAAACAGACTCTTAACTATATAGAACAAACTGATGGTTGCTGGAGGGAAGGTCAGTGGGGGATGGGTGAAATAGGTGATGGGGATTAAGGAGGGCCCTTGTTGTGATGAGCCCTGGGTGTTGTATGTAAGTGATGAATCACTAAATTCTACACCTGTAACTAATATTCTATATTTTAACTAACCAGAATTTAATAAAAACTTGAAAAAGAAATGTTATCTTCAAGTCTGAGACTTCAGATTTCTACAAATATTTTCATTTATATTTTAATAAATACCAAATATTTACTTTGTATCAATAAAGCCAGTTTTCTTGTGCTTTTTAGTCACATTAATAAGATCAAAAGTATTAAGATTTTCCATATTAGAAAATCTCAAAAAAAAAGGAAAATTAGTGGTTACACTGAAAGTGATCTAGCAATGCCACACATTTCTTTGTAGATTCAGACATAAAGATACAAAGCTTGAATTTTTTATTCTAAAGAATTATAAAAATACAAAGGCAAAAAAAATTTTCTTTCAAAATTCATCGCATTATTATGGTCCAACACACCATATCAGAAGGCATATGATGTCAATTTTTTCCAGCACAATGATGCTAACTTTCATCACCTGCTTAAGGTGGTATCTGCCAATTTCTCCCTTTCACATTATTTTTCACTTTATAGTTAGTATTTTATGAGGAGACTCTTTAAGATAATATAAATATCCTGGTTCTTCCTCTTTCACCTCTTTCACTTCCTCTTTCACTAAGTTTTAGCATCCATTGATGATTCTTGTCTGAATTATTTCTATCATGATTGCAAATGGCAGTTTCCAAATTTTTTTCAAATAAATGAAGATGTCAAATACTCTTTATATCGAAAAAGCAGAAAGCTAGAAAAACAACTATGATTTGGGAACTGAATATTTAGGAAACAGAAATAGCTGATTCTTACCCTGGTAAATTCTGCAAACATGATTTGGTGTGTGTGTGTGTGTACGTACACATGCATGCAACTCAGTATAATATCTCATAATGCATCTATCAGGAACAATTATGCAATAAAAAATAGTAATAGCATAGTCATCTTTAAGGGAAGAAAAATAAAACATAGATTAGAAGTCAGAAGACTGCTAGTGTCAGCCCTTAAACTTAATCGTAGGTACCTAAATGATTCAACCTTTCTAGACTTCACTTTAAAATAAGAGACATAGGCTAGATAATCTGTAAGCTTCCTTACAAGTAGTATTGTACATTCTGATAATACTAAAATATGTTGATTTACACAAGGATGTTTTCAAAAATCTTATCTTTATCAAATACCTTTTATGCCCATCAGAAAAAAAAAAATAACACTACAACTGGAAGAAAGTGTAATAACTGTTTAGGTAAGGCTTACCTAATAATACCACAAAGGAAATAAAATCATAATTCCTCTCAGGAACCTTCTCGTTATGATTTATAACACAGCAGTCATTACTCTATTGTTCATGTTAGATAGTGTAAATGTCCTCCAACACAGAGAAAGAAGGCATTGTTTCTGCAAAATAGGTGTTATAACTTGTTAATATGCCATCTTACCCCTAGGTATAGCTCGTGATAATAAGGTTTTTAAATGATAATGGGTCTGGGACCTGAGGACTCAAACCAAAGGGTACACCAGCCTATTCTAATCAAACATCCTGGTTTCTAAAACTCTTCTCCCAGACTCAACAAAGAAAACAAATCTGAACTCTTGTGCAAACTTGCCTTGATGGTTTAAAGGAGAGGAAGCCAACAAGTAGAGCTGAAGAATAAAACAGCACTAGCGTACATTTAATGATAAAGAGGGGAGGCAATTGATATTGACAACGTTTTAGTGACCTTGCAATTACAGAGCAGAGGTACACTATCTAGGCTGGAGCCAGGTATACATACGTACATTTTACATAGAATATATAAGAATATGCATGCTTGTGTATAAATATTTATAGCATAAATATTTACAAAAATATAATAAATAATGTAGCTGGATTTCTCTGTATTTGTGGCTTAATATTTACTTTCTTCACCTATAAAGTAGAAATCAACAAGCTGGTTGTCAAAAAATGTACAAACCTGACAAAGTACCACAGATGTAGTAAATTCTAATGAATAAGTAAGTACTGTGTATAAAACAAAAGTTGGTATCTTTATAAAAATATAAAAATAATTTAAATGATCAAAAGAAAAGCTGAAGCACTTTTATGCAGATCACTCTTTCAATATGCGGCAAAAAAGATGACACCAGAAAAGCAGCAAAAAGAAAGTTATATTCAATAATGTCCAAGTTTGGGCAGATGCATAAGGTACTTAAAATCTAGACCATTCGAGTTTTATTCATCTTCTATTCCCACTGGACAGTGCCTGAAACATAATCATTTAATAAATGCATGTTGAATAAATAAGGGTTATTAAATAAAGATATATATTATAGGGATCATCCATTACACCAAAAGATTAGCTTTACCTTTTACGTTCAACTACAGTAACAATGGTGGACCATAAAGTCAAATTATGCCTTCCAAAGGAAATAAAACTTAGAGTTAAGTCATTATGCACTATGCATATATCAGAAAAACCAAGGCCTACTGGTTTTTTTGTATGTAGCACTTTACAAAAGCACTTGGCAAACATTCAGCCAGCCAGAGGAAATTCCAAGTGAAACTCAATCCATGTGTGTGTTTGTTCTTTGGGAGTCAATTATTTTTACGGCATGTAACTTTAATTGGTGGCAGATACAAAATACTTTATAGTTACACTACATGTTGATTTCATTATGCACAGAGCCTAGAATATTTAACCAATAAACTTTTAACAGTAACGGGAAATTGTGCATACTTATGATAATGCTGGGTCCAGTGACAACACTTAGCCTGTTCTATAGGCTTTCAAGTAGTTTTATTAGATAAATCCACTGCTGATCTTGATGACTCAGTCTGTCATCTATAAAACACATACCCATGTGGGATGATGATAACATTCTTCAGAAATATACTTTGTATGATTTGGAGTTTAGACTTATTTTAAACTCCCCCAAAACAAAGGGGCCAATTCAGGTATGAATTATGTAGGCCCACAACTGGCAGCCATAAACGTCCCCTCCTACCCACTTACTATGACTGTTACTCACAGATTGGCTGAGGGCATCGAAGAATAGAATGAGATGCCATTTTACATTTTCCTCTTCCTGTCTCCCCACTGAGGATATAAAGGTTAAAATCCTCCTTTTTCCATTTCAGGCTATATGAACTGAGATTTATTGCCCTCCTGAGGATGAAGACAAGATAATTTGTATTAAGTTAGCATTTTCCTTGGGCATTTCTTGGCATGCTACAGGCTTTTCTTAGTTGGATTTACTCTGCATCTTCTAGCTAATACATTTCCAAAGGAGCATGAACAAACACCAGTTTAATACAGTGATTCTGCAACTGGATAGCAGGATGAAGTGCTGGGCACCTTCCCACAACTTCTCCCTTTTTCTTCTCCAACTAAACCTCATAACCTCAATTATGAGCTTTATTTCAGAATAAAATACAATATTTTTCACACAGTCTCTATTCCATGTCAACAATGCATGATAGTCATTATTCAATGAGCAATAAATATTTATTATGAACCTGGCCTTTGTCACAAACAATGTCAGATCCTGGAGAGACAAAGACAAAGTCAACACAGGTTCTGCCTTTAACAGGCTCATACCTTGCAATTGAACAACAGGTGATGAAACAATAAGGGTAAGTGTTCCATAAGCTTAATACAAAACCTAAATCAAATACAACCGCAATGGTAAGACTGGGATAAAGCTACTGTAAGGTAGGACATGGGAAGCCCAGTGCCGTCAGGAAAGAAGGGGTCTCCATGTTCTTTCACCTTTCATATATTTGTATCCTATGCTCTCACATTCCAAACTACTTGCAATTCTCTAATGTTCTGTCTTACAAACCAGTGATTCAGGTCTCCAAATGTGGAATCTGGAATGCTCTCTGAGGGAACCAAAATGATAGCTGGGACTTCTAGGAAGTCAAGAGTTGAAATCATTAATTGATTTGATATTTAGAAAAAAAATTGTAAATGTTTAAGAATATTCTAAATTTATTTATTTATTTATTTATTTATTTATTTTTTAAGATTTTATCTATTTATTTGAGAGAGGGAATGAGAGAGAGAGCACGAGAGCGAGGTGGGGGGGAGGGGCAGAGGGAGAAGCAGACTCCCTGCTGAGCAGGGAGCCGGACATGGGACTCGATCCCAGGACTCCAGGATCATGACCCGAGCTGAAGGCAGTCACTTAACCGACTGAGGCACCCAGGCGCCCCAAGAATATTCTAAATTTAAAGAAAAGAACAAATATTTCAAATTTTCCAATTTGAATTTTTCAAATTCAAATTTTAACATAAAATACAGCTTGCCTGGAGATGGTAGCCATTTGGTTCCTTCAACTCCAGAGGATGAAATTCAAATACCCTCCTAAACAGGCCAGAAAAAGAAGTGAGGTGATCGATATACTCTTCCAGATACTTGAATATAACACAAAATAAAGTCTAAACTATGGATTTTTCAGAGGTATTAGAAGATATTTTGCTCTCCAAAGAAACTAAATGCTAACAGGAAAAAGGGAAATAAAATTTGCTTCTGACAAAACTTGCTAAATATTAAACAAGTACACTTTAAGAGTCTTTGAATATTTGACACTTCCTCAGATGTGCAGGACTTCTGAAGATTTAATTTTAATCTTCTTTCATCATTCTTGCCATGCCTCTAGGCACTGATAACAGACTGATCAGTCCACACCCCCAGGCGGTGTATTCTTCTGCTTATCCACAGGGTAGCAGTGTGTTTCAAAATAAGATCACCACTGTGGGAAAATAATGAGTACCCAAAATGTCTGTAGAAAGAAGCTGTTCCTTTTTTGTATACAAACCTAAGAATACTAAATAATGAGGATAACAGGCTGTTGCAGACAGAGTGCGGTGTTGAGACAAACAACAAAATACTTGAAGGGACGAGTAATAAGAAAACATGTCAAAGAGAAGCATGGATGGTATTTTGAGGTAAAAACAGGAAAACAGACTACATTCCTGGTAAAATACTACACACTCATTGTTTTACAGTTCAGAATCTAGAAATGAACTGATTTCTATGTATTTAAACTAAAATCCTAGAAATATATAACTTTATGAGCTGTAAATCTGACATGGCAATCCCAGCAATTACATTTTACATAGGTTCTACTACAACAGAGGTAGTACAGAATCCTTTTGATGACCGTGAATTGATTTCTGACCACTGAGACCAAAGTCAAAACACTGCCATGCTGTAAGAATTATAGTGACAAATCTAAAAGTTGTTATAGGAAAATCATTACTGGTGAATAAGAAAGCAGTTACTTTTAAGAGCTGGGGAAAAAAATTTCAGGGAGGCAAAATTCATAGTACTTAACAGTACAGAGCTGGGTTTAGTGTAGGCTCCCTTGGGAACATAAGTTATTTAACCTCTATTGAGCCTCAGTTTCCCCAGCTGCAGAAGTAGACAGTAAGAGCACAAATCTCATAAGACTATTTTGAAGATTAAATGAAGCAAATTATGTAAAGCAAAGAACAGTATTTGACAGTTTTCCAGGCCCTTTTGTTTCCATATTCTATAATTCTGCTAATAATCAGTGCTATACACATACTCAGACTTTTAAGTACTGAGATCATCTGTATGTCTGTAAAGAGCATAGCATACTGGTCAAAGTCATGGGCTCAGGAGTCAGACAGGGCTGGTTTTCCAGTTCAAATTCTTCCACTCAATAGCTGGGTGACCTCAGGCAAGTCACTTTTCTGGGAAGGTAGATAACACCTTATACCAGGACACATATTTTTTAATGGGTCTAAAAGGAATATATTTTGTGATTAAGTAATGTAAACATAATACAAACATTACATATATGCTACAGTATATATAAAATAAATTTAAAACAAAAATAAATTTATTTCCTCTCCTTCAAATATTTCATACAATTAAAAAAACAAATAAATGAATTACAATGATCTTTATTGTCAACATTAAAAGCAGCTAAAAAGATCATTTTTTTAGACAATGTAATGTCTGCCTGAATAGCCAAGAAATTCTAAACTTAAGTCTAGAATTTCAAAGGACTCAGGAAGTTAAGTCCACTAATTAAAATGAACTAGGAAGCAATAAATTTGAATGGGTGACAAAACTGAATTTAAAAAACAGTTTCATAAAACACAGTCATGTTGTGTTCTTAATTTTACTGTGAATAGAAATTTGAATCTATCAATAACTCCAAATAAAGTTGTGGGGGGGGGATAATAAGTTTTTAAAAACTTATTAAGAATGACTTACAACTGGTCATTAAATATCTGTTTATAAAATACAAGAATGATGCTAATAAGATATTTTCTCTACAACCTTTTTTTGCACCATGAGTAAACCCATTTTTTCTTACAGAGAGAATATAGCCTCCTGCCCTTATTATCACAAATTCTGAACTAAGATTCCATTAATTTTATAAGCAGTTCTCTATATGCCATAGATCAGAAAAATCTGAAGCCTAACTATATTCGATGAAATGTAATAAAGATAAACTGCAACTTTGTTCAGTGACATCGAATATCCCAATTAATATCCAAGACAGAAACAGTATCATTTTAATCTTTCTCTGATCCCCAAATTGATAGCCATACAACAAAGCGCCTCCATTCATATCAGTTATAAAATACACTCTGAAGTTAGGATTAGCTTCTTATTGAATAGTGAGGCAAAACTTTCACAACGGACATTGGATATCACTGCACAAACGAGATTTATACTGGAGAATCTACTCAAGTATACCATCAAGATCCAAGTTCTAAGTGTTGGTCAGGCAATTGTTACAATGGGAATTTCAGAGTGAAAGGCTGGATTTATAGAAGACATGGAAGCTGTAGGCCTCTTATGAATGTTGGAAGATAGTAAGCATAAAGGACAAATGCTGATGACTTGTGAAGAGGCCAGCCTAATAAAAGCAAAGAGCCTTAAAACACAAGCCAAGGAATTTGGACTTGATTCAGTAGGCAGTCTGCAACTGCTGTAGGATCTTGAGAAAGAGAACGATTCTATCAATGTAGTATTTTATAAAATCAATCTGGCAGGATGGAATTGGAAGCATAGAGTGAATTTAAGAGATCTTTTAGTTTAGGAGGCAGCCATAGTAAGTCTTCGTGATGAGGCTCCAGACAAAATAGTAGCATTTAAAGTAGCTCTCTTTCATTCACTCCTTCCATAGCAAGAGCCTATTATATGTTGGGTCCTGTGCTGAGCATGAAGATTACAATGGTAAACAAGACTCACGGCTCTTTCTTTCATGGAGCATACAATACAGTGTGGGAGGTGGACAGAAGAACAAATAACAAACACAAATACTACAAATTGTGTTAAGTGCAATTTACAAAACAAACAGGGATGCAGGAGGCAGAGAAGGAGACTCTTTTCAGAAAGGATGATCAAGAAGGAGGAGATGAATTTTAAGTTGAGACCTAAACAATGTGAAGGAACCAAAAGTAAGACTAAGAATGTTTTTTGGCAGAAAGAACAGCATGTGTAAAAGCAGGAAACGGTTTGGTTTGTTCAAGAAACTTAAATATGGCCAGTGTAGCTACAGCACAGTGAGGGAAGAGAAGGCCAGCACGGGATGGGACTAGAGAGGAGGCAGAGACTCATCATGCAAGATAATATACATTGGCCTTGTTCAGAAACTGGAAGTTCATTTTTCAGTGTAATGGGAAACCACTTGAGGATTCTGATCTGGAAAATGACATAAAATGTAAAAAACTAAAATAAAATAGAGGAAACAGAAATTTTTAAAAAATATATAAATAATTGATATAAAACACTTGAAGTCCAATTTTTGAAAGAGAGAGAGAGAGAGCTTGCAAGGAGTGGGGAGGGCAGAAGGAGAGGGAGAGAGAGAAGCTTAAGCAGGATCTACGCTCAGCACGAAGCCCAACATGGGCCTCAATCTTATGACCCTGAGATCATGACCCGAGCTGAAATCAAGAGTTGGCCGCTTAACCAACTGAGCCACCCACCCAGGTGTACCCACTTGAAGTCCATTTTAAAAAAAACAAGTAATTTGTGTTTTAAGACTGGAGAATCTGTTGTACAATAATCCAATCTACTAAAGTCATCACTAAAAACAGGTTGAAATAATTTAATTTTGAAGGTAACTGAACTGTACTGATTAAGCCCTAACTAGTACAAACATTATAACCCAGGAGTGCCAGAAGTGAGAACACCAAAGGAACACACACTTACCTCTTATTCAAGAATTGTAACACCAATAGAAAGTACTTATAAGGTACAGACTTGTGAGAAAACCACAAGATAAATTTGAAAGCTCAACTAGCCTATTTTCAGCACTGACTGACTTTGGACAAATTGCTTAACCTCTATGTGCTGTCTCCTGTAAAATAAGACAAACTTATAGCCCAGAGTTGTTGTGTGAATTAAATGAGTTAATGCAGTAAAATACTGAAAAGCGAGTGCTCAATAAATGTTAGCTGCTGCTTTTATTTGGTAGAGATGTTTTATTCTGCTTAGTTCAATCCATACTTCTATTATGCCTCTGAAAACCACAAAATGGGTTCTGGATGACCTAAATACTTTCCATTCTTGCATGGAGGCAATCTAGACCTGGGCAGATAGTATTTTTGACTTTTGGGCCATAAAGAGTCTTATCACAACTACTCAATCTACTGCTATAGCCTAAAAGTAGCCACAGGTAATACAATAATTAATGACCATGGTTGTGTCCCACAAACTGGGCACTGAAATTTGAATTTCATATTACTTTCATGTGTCACAAAATATTATTCTTTTGATTTTTTCAATCATTTAAAATACAAAAACCACTCTGAACTTACTATATAAAACAGACTATATAAAACAGGTGGAAGGCCATGGTTTGCCAACCTAGACACTGATAATATAAATATATGACTCTTTCAGTCATAATTTCTCCATATATAAAACCAAAGTGAATGTAATCAGCTTTCCTAACTTCTAAATGTTCAAATAGCAAAATTTATTTTCACATAAGGAATAATATCTAGCTCATGGGCTCAGTTTTTTCCTCCAATTTGCTGCAGTGCAACATACCAATAAAAAACCATGGCTAAAACAGTGCAAAAGGCTATGATACTAGGTTTCCTTTGGGTCTGAAGCTGTGCTACCATATGAATGATATGGCTATACAACTGAAACCTTACAGAGTTCATAACTGTAACATAAAAATTTCTATTGTGATACTAACATTGTTTACCAATGCTTATTGTATAAGATAACCAGAACTGTTGCCAGTTTTCATTAACACAACAAAAGAAGATATTTATCCAATCTCACTAAACCCCTGCCAACAGATATACTTTTAGTAAAAGGGGAAGATGGAAGCTTATCCCTCAGCAATATACAATCAATACAAATGTGATACAAGACAGTCTGTCAAACAGTGTGTCTTACATAACATTAGCTCTGAACAGAGCAGGGTGTATCTAAAACCCAGTGGGAAAAATAATGTTTTGTGGGACTTTTCTCCTAGTAAAAAAGATGAAGTCTTTCTGTAAAAATAAAGGCATATTTGCTCACTTTGCATATAATTACAATTCGTTAGAGTAAAAATTCCATATATCTGTCAAAAGAAGATGGAACCGCAAATGCCAACCTGGGTACTCCTGCTCCTGGCAGAGATATTTGCATATTTACCTGCTACTAAACAGTCAGTGAATCAATTTTGCAACAAATCCTTAGTTCAAAAAGAGGCATATTAATGGGGACCTTTTATAAGGAAGTTAGGTATGATCTCTGGGCTTTGTGTAGCTGCCATTTTTATTTCACTTAAATACTGAATCAATGACAACTCCTAAATAAAAACACAGGACTTTAAATCAAAAGCTAAGACTCAACTTTTGATAAGTCCCTTTCTGCTCATCCATCACCAAGTCCCGTGACTTGACCTCCTTAAGGATCTCCATCACTTTTGTCTTGGTCATCACCTCCATCACTCCTCTGGATCAAGCTACTGTCAGCTCTTCCCCAGACCTCAGAAACAGCCCCTTGGCAGCACCCACTCTGACCACTGTCCTACACACTGTTCTTTGGCCTCTCTTCAAACCTCAGCCCGACTATTTCTTTCTCCAAGAAGCCTTCCTGACTAGATCAGATTCCCCTGTTAGTATCATGTACCTCTCCTTTATGTCATGTGAACTTGTAAATAATCCTCTTTCTAAATGCTTCTATGCCTGTGTGATTAATGTCTAGTTTCTCCAGTAGACTTTAAGCTTCAATGGGGGCAGGGTTGATGTATTCCCAATACCTGGCACAATCCAGGCACCTAAAAAGAGTTTGATGATTTTACTGATTGCTATAAATGCTATAAGACATTATATCATTTGTATACATGTTGAGGAATTTTTTTGTTGGCACTGAAGAATCACCGTAATCTGGTAGTTAGGTAACTGATAATTAATATAAGGTAGTGATAACTCTCAATCAGCCAAAACGTCGGACTTACCAGAACAAAATCAGATATAAATTACCCTATGGTAAATCCAATTATAATCAATAAATATTATCTTAGGCATCTTCTAAAGAGATTGGTTAGTTTGTCTTTGTTTTTATTTTAAAAAGGTAACTAAAAAAGATTATATTAAAAAATGCATTTTAGAAACATGCACAAAAAGAACACCATAATGTATCAAATTCTGCCTTTCCTGAAATACATATATTATTATTCTAGATTGCTCTCCTGAGCTCCAGACCCAAATCAAACTGCTGACATTGCCACTTGCATGTCCACAAAGCAGTCTCAAAGTAATAATTTTTTAGCTCTCCCAAATCATTCCTCCTCCTCGAATTGCCATGGTGAAATGTACATTCCCATTCATTTACCAATGGCCAACATCTAGGAGTTATCATTGACTTTATCCTCTCCAATCTTATCTACTCAGGTTCCTAAACAGCTCTTGTTTTCCCTCTCTTCTCCATCCTTACTGCCTTTATTCTGGTCTTCCTCCGACGCATACTCTTAGTAGGTTGATGCTTTGGGGGGGAAAAATGCCACTGCCCTAACTTGGTATCCTCCAACATTTATTTCCCTCATGACTTCTAAACTCCTTGGCAATACATATAAGAACCTATTCGGATCTGAACAAACATGCTATTAACCCAGCATCAACTTGCCCATTCTCCCACTCTTCATCATTTAACTTTTACTCATCCTTCAAGAGTCAGCTTAAGTACCATCTCTTCCAGACATCTCCCTCTGGATTGAAGATCCCTTCTATAGACACCCCTCTGTTAGAAAACTTCTGGTGGGGTGCTGGCGCAGCAGGGGCTGAATCACAAGCCAGCTGTTACCATCTCTTCATAACTCTGCAGTGACCTCATGTTGGCTGCTTGAAACTGGCTCAAGGGACCAAAAACCCAACAGCAGATGCAGAAAGAAATCTTAAAGACATTGCCCTTATCTGACTACAACAAGCTTTACAAGAGTCCACTACCACAACACAACTCCCTTACTCCATCTACTCCAGAAGTCTCCAGCCACGGAGGAGACTAACCTTGGGCACCAGGACATTTCAAAAATATTGTGTAACCAAGCCTCACTGGAACCTTCCATGCTTTGAAGCCCTAAACCCCCTCCTTTAAGTTGGTATATAAACATTTACCTCTGGCTATTCAGGGAGTTCCTTAGTACTGAGTGCTCCCACACAAGTGGGAATGAACTTTGTCTTTTCTCCTCTTAATCTGTCTGTCAGTTAATACACAACCCTCCATCACCACCACCATTCAGACTTAAGTTGATAAAGGAAAGGTTTTTTTCCTCCCAACACGGCCATGGTGGGAGTATTTATAAAATGAAAATCAGCAAATGTTACAAATCAGAGTGCCCCCTCCCTGCAAGAGCCAGTGATTAAACATTTACCAGAAAATTCCTATTTATCACTCTGCACTATAATGCTCCATGTTGCTGTCTGTGGTCCTCCACTAGAATTTGTTTCTGAAGGGCATGGGCCATTCATAATCACCTTTGCACTCTCAAAGTCAGATTTACCTGAACAAAATCAGGTGTAAATCACCATGTGCTGTGTCAAGCTACAATAAAGTTACCAATACAGACAGCTTCTAACAAAGACTAATGCTTGCTGGGAGCTCAAACTCACTGCTGATAATTGAACATAACAAAGTTTATCAAATTATAGGGAAAATTTATTTTAAAAATGTTAAGTGTCTACATATTGAATGGAGTACTGGGTGTTATATGCAAAAAATGAATCATGGAACACTACATCAAAAATTAATGATGTAATGTATGGTGATTAATATAACATAGTAAAATAAAATTTAAAAAATGTTAAGTGTCTAGAGTGAGATTTTTTTTTACTTAGTTTCCTATTAAAAAACGAATTCCCGTGCTTAAGTATTCAGGCAGAAATATATTTGTGTCTGCAATTTACTTTGAAATCCAGCAAAAAATAAGATGAGTTGAATGAATGAACAGAGGGGTGGAAGCTGATATATGATAAAGCAAAATTAGAAAAATGTTAATGATAAAATCTTAGTGATAAATAGATATTCACTGTAAAATTCTTTCAATTCCCTGCAGTATGTTTGAAACTCTTCATAATAAAATGTTGGAGCAATGGGGCGCCTGGGTGGCTCAGTCGTTAAGTGTCTGCCTTCAGCTCAGGTCGTGAACCCGAGGTCCTGGGATTGAGCCCCGCATCGGGCTCCCTGCTCAGCTGCTTCTCCCTCTCCCGCTCCCCCTGCTTGTTTTCCCTCTCTTGCTGTGTCTCTCCCTGTCAAATAAATAAAAACTTTAAAAAAAAATGTTGGAACAAAACCAAATTGTCATTTTTTTGCTCATAGGGTGTACACAAATATTTTTCACCTACATTTACAACCTGCTAAACACTTTCAGTATACTCAACTTCTGCATAAAGGACCATGACCTTAGGATCTTGAGGAAGCTAAGTTTTAGATACAACATTCAAACCTTCGCCTGGTATCTGTGGCCTGGAATGAATGGAGGCCTACATAGCATACACCTAATACTAAATATTAAGAAATGATATATCAAGCTAACAAAACTATTAATTAAAACATAGTTTATCCTTCAAACTTGACAAATACCCACCATCATGATAATGTGGAAGACGAGGGTCATATTTAGAATCTTGTTTCCTGAGAGTTCCACATCTCTTTTCTTCCTCCCCCTGGCTCCATCCCATACCTCCAAGGAGCCTTGGACACATGCCCACCTTTCCATGATCTCTCCACACTCCCCTACACAAAACCCATGGTGACTCCCTATGCCCATGGGTACACATACCAGTAATATGGTCTACCTACCAGAGAACAGCCCAGGGAAGAGGCCCACACAGACCCTGAGAGCAAGCTTGGGGTCATCCGAGCAGGGGTTTCAGTGACCCTGGGTACCCAGAGCACAGTTCAGAAGGTAAGGTGAGGTGACGCTTATACATGAGTTGGGCACCTCCCCTTCATTCCAATGACTGGACCTGTGGGAATGGGTACAACTAGAGAAGGACCGGATCAGGGTCCCTTTTACCTGGTCTAATGGCTGTACAGGCAACACCATACAAACAAGTGATAATCACAAGAGAAAATGCCCCCCCTCAAATGTTTCTTTTTAACTAAGATTAGAATCAGCCCCTCCGGGTGCCTGGGTGGCTCAGTCGTTAAGCGTCTGCCTTCGGCTCAGGTCATGATCCCAGGGTCCTGGGATCGAGTCCCACATCGGGCTCCCTGCTCGGCGGGAAGCCTGCTTCTCCCTCTCCCACTCCCCCTGCTTGTGTTCCTGCTCTCGCTATCTCTCTCTCTCTGTCAAATAAATAAATAAAATCTTTAAAAAAAAAAAAAAGAATCAGCCCCTCTAAGAGAGAAACATAGCATAAAAACTACTAACTTAATTCCATGCCATTCCCACCTACAAGGATAGAAGTGAAAAAATATATACATTAAGAATGTTGTTAAAGTTAAATTAATTCATTCAACCAATTTTTACTAAGGACTCACCATTCTAGAACTGGGAATATAATGTTGAACAAGACAAACAAGATCTCTACTCTCACAGAAATTACATTCTAGTGAGAAAAAAACAAGTTAAGAAACAGAAATAAGATAAGTTCAGATAAGGGAGAGTGCCATGGAGAATGTAAAACAGACTAGTGGGGTAGAGAATGATGGCAGAGGTCGGGGGACTACTTTAGAAAAGGTGGTCCAGGAAGAGTGTGCTAAAGAAGTGACCATTGAACTGGAGGGTATAAAAGAGCCAGTCATGTCAAGATGGTAGGATGTGGAAGGGAGTAGGGGAGGGCACCAGGCAAAGTACTAGGCAGGGCAAAGTACTAGGCATTAGGCAAAGTATTAGGAACCAAGGCAGAAGTGAGCCTGGCACCTTCAAAGGGTCTGTGTGTGCACACACACGCGTGTACACATGCATATGTCAGGTAAAGGGAAAAGTCCTTAGTGTAATAAACAAGTGCCTTAGCCATCCTTGGGCTATGGCCTCTTTACTACACAAATTATTTGTCTCTATCTAAGCAAATACTTTCTCCGCAGAGTGACAGTTCTAGAATACTTGTTTCTCTCAGCATATAATTCTTTGACTCTATTCTAACTATGGAGTTCCCCAGGTTTCTTTTAAGGATAAGAAAATCTTATCTCTCCTCCTTCCACAGATCATTCTTTTTTAGGGAGCCACTATCTAATCTGTAATTAACTCAACACATTGCATCTCTTTTACCCATAAATAATTTTTAATCATGTGAATATATCCACACGAGACAGGAAATAAACATAGAAATCCAAGGCCTTCAAGTAATCAGTTAAGCTCATTTTTGTTTTTATGCATTCAATGCCCAGCTATCTGATTAGCACATAAGTAAGAATAAAGCCAAGTTCCTTGGTTCAGGCTCAAAATTTTGCTCTAATTCACAGCCATAAATGACTTTTAACCACCTCTTTTCAAACTCCCACCAACGCAGGAATTTATATTAATCAAGAGAGAATAAATATCATGTGTGGATAGATAAGAACAGAATCACCACAGCTTCAAGAAACAAAAAATGGGTCTGATATTTACAAAATACTATGAAAAACGTTTTATTAGATTTCATGAAATGTGACTTCATATTGTTACCAAGTCATAGTAATGAAAGAGTAGGTAGATAATTAGAAGCAAGTCCTACTTTCTTACAACAGCTGTGTCATGGGCTGTGATCTTGAATAAGCCACAGAACTTTTGTATCCCTCAGTCTTCCCAGTGGTTAAGAGAAAACTGGAGAAGAAAAGATGTTACAGGAGAAGTCAGAAAGCACTTAGAAGTCTTAAAAAAAAAAAAGCTAATATATAAATCCAGGTAAAATTAGCATATCTTTCTGGCACTTCAGATTAAGAAATGTCGACATGTCATAAATTAAATGATTAACCCCAAACTGCCAAAATTTAAATTGGCCCTATGTGTTTCTAACTATAAATAAAGGGACATACAAATATCAAATACCGTATTAGTCTTAGATCTCTTTTTAATGATTTAGAAGAAAAATCAGGTAAGAAAATAGATTTTTTGTTTCCGTAAGTACAAAATTCAACTCTAGCTCTAATCAAATGTGGAAGTTGGAAAAGTGAAATTCTATTCATATAAATTTCTTGGAGTTTGCTCCAAATTGTAAATTCTCACACCCCTCAAAGCATATGCTTAATACCATATATAAATATACATACAGATACATATGCAAATATCTTGGAAATAATCATAAAATGATATGGTATACTCCACAGACCTTCTCAACCTTTTGAATGTAGCCTCTTTGGAATCATTATGAACAGAATGTAAAATGACTCAGCACATCTAGCACTGGTGTTAGGAATGGCTAAATACACTGCAAACTATAAATGCCAGCACTTCAAATGCAACGTGAACCACTATGAGCTAAGCACTATTATTGAAATCAAAGACCAAAATATGTAGGTTCTACTCTCTTAGAGTATATAGACTTTAATTTACAAAAGATCTGGAAGGCTGAGAAATGATCTTTTTCCCATTATACTGACATAATTAACACAAGGGAGCTGAATTTACCTATCATTTCGAGGTAAAGGTTTTAGATTAAAGAATTTTTTAACTCAAACATTTTTACTACATAGTAAAGTTTTTAATGGTATTTCATGTCCAACAAAACTTCTGTTTTTTTCCAAGAGCCACTAAAAGTAAGCTAAGCCCCAACATAGGTCATAAAATAAGACCATGTCTATTAAAGTAACCCTCATGTAACCGACTTTGTTTTAAACAGGATGTGCTTTAAATGGATGCATACTATGTTAATAACAAGGATCATTCACACACAGATACTCAATTGCTTCTGCTACATTTTCCAGAGTTGTCACACTGAATGTGCTAACATTCCAGCGTATTTTCAATGTGCACTTTGCATCGTATTCCCTACTCTTTTTTTAAGTGGCCACTGTTCACTTTCAAGCTTTTTCATTTTCTCAGCAAAATAATAACTCTTGGTCATCACAGGCAGCCAAATATCAGGCCTTAACCATCTGTCAACTGGCTTGAATTCAGCAAGCATGCTCCTGTAGTTTTAGTTCTAATTGTGTTTAATGCTGCACTAATTATTTCAATGGGGAATAATTTTGTACAGTCAAAGTTGACTCATTTTATAAACTGGAAGCTCCTCAGCTATAAATTGGCAGGTCTCATCCTTCATTCCTCCTAAGCGTTGTGCCAAAGGGGAATAAGTATATGGTTGCTCTGTGACCAAATGTCATGTGCTGGGCAGAAACATTGATCCTGGCTATTAATCACTCTGCAAGCCCTCCCAGTAATCAAAGGGCACAGCTGCAATGATATATGACCAGTGTCAGAGCAGAAAGCCCTTTACAAGACTGCGTGCTTACCAGCTGATGGCCAGTATGTACTACGGCATGCACACTGGCCAGCCGAAAGTGCCCAGGCTAATTAATCATCACCTCTAACTGTTCATTCTATCATTAAACACCTTTATTGGCTGAATTATTGGAGGACTCTTACCCCCCCTAATTACTTAGGTCTGGAAGCAAAGAACCTTCTCACCTGGATACAAAAAGCTGCCTATTACCTGTTTCAGACCAGTGTGCCTTTTCATTCTCTTCTCCATAAAAGTTTGCTGACCTAGCAGTGAACTAGAGACTGGGAGAAAACTGAATGTTGTTGCGACTGATTTTGGTGAGGTTCACAGCAAATGACTGTGGAAGAGCTGCGTAACATGAAATCATCTGAATTTAATAACGTGAACTTTTCGAAATCTCACATGTGAGTTTTATATCAGGAGTTATGAAACGTTTTGATACAGGAAAATATGAGGTACAGTTATTTAAGAGCAAATCAGCTTTCAGAGGAAATACTGAGAAAAGGTGTTACCAGTCATAATTCAATCACTGATACGATTTAATCTACTGCTCTGTTTGGTGCTATCTTCTACCTCAGTAAGAGCCTTCATGTATTAGTTATTTTAATAAGACATTTTATGTTTGGATACTAATATCCTGGCATTTCTAATTTTTTTAAGGTATCCAAGACAAAGCAATTAATGCTTTGGAGACTGTAAAGAAAACTTAGGACAGCATTCACTCACCCTTAACCTATATGTAAACAATTATCCCCCTTTCAAAACAATGCTAATCCAAGTAGAAAAGCAGCAGCATATATACAGTTGCCAAGGAAACTCAATAAAATCCTTTGTAACAGGACAAACTCCAAGAGATGAAGAGTCATGGGTTGCTTCAACCAGCATTATTATGATGCATATTTAGGAATATGACCGGTATACTTGAGGATAATGGCTTTAGTCCTGTAATTAAAAAAGTGATTAGGATGCACTGAATTCAACAGAACTCTTTTTTTAACTGGGATGATTCTAATTCAGTTTTAGAATCATGAACGAAACCAATCCAGTATCTTTAAAACAGATTCGACTAATAATCAGGCAGATACCATGTTTTGGTTGTTTCTGATTTTTTAGAATTCAAGGGTTAAAATTATGATAAGACAGTAGTAGACTTAAAAGGCAGCACAATCATTAACACACCTACTTGAAGGATTAAAATGAAAAGACAGACAATACCAAGCACTGATGAAGGTACAAAGCAACTGCTATTCTGATTGCTGGTGGGAATGCAAAATGGCGTGGGGATAAAAATGGTACTGAAACTTGGTATAACAATTTGGGAGTTTCTTACAAAGTTAAACACACATTTATCATATGACCCAACAATCCCACTCCTAAGAGAAATAAAACATAAGCCCTCACAAAAACTTGTCTGAAACATTTATAGTGGTTTTATTCATATTAGTCAAAGTATCCATCATTCGTGAATGGATAAACAAGTTGTGGTATATCCATACAATGGAAGAGTACTCAACAATAAAAAGAAATGAAGTGAATATACGCAACAACATGGATAAATTGTAAGAAGTCAAACTTCCCTGGCTACAAACTATATCATGCCACTCATAGGACCTTCTGGAAAAGACAAAACTATAGAGCAGAAATTAGATCAGTGGTTGCCAGGAATTGGAAATGGAAACAAGGGATTGACTGCAAAGGGGCGTGAGGGAACTCTTCATAGTGATGGCAATGTTCTGCATCTGGACTCTGATTGTGGTTGTGGTTACCCAGCCACCTACATCTGTCAAAACTCATCAAACTATACATATAAAAGGATGAATTTTACTGTATGTAAATGATACCTCAATAAACCTTACTTAAAAACAAAACAAAAAAGATAGCAAAAGTAAGGAAAGATCTCAGAGCAAAATTACTTGACTCAATTCTATAGAAGTCACAAACATTTATTTTGAGACCACTGACCTGTATAATGCAAGTGCATAAATAACTTAGTCTAATGAACTAAAACACTTTTTATCTGAAAATAAGAGTTTAGTCTACATTTTAAGAACCATCAATTATAACTCCGATATAAATGAAAAACTATGAAACACCAAAATACCTTAAAAGGGAAATTACTTTTCTCAACATTTTATCATTCATAGAGTTGAAAAAATTATCTGCTATAAATTATCTAATCTGAAGATAAGAGTGAGCGAGCTGCTCCCAGATCTACAGAAATAAGGCACTTTAGTTCAATTAAATGATTTCCCTGCAGGCAATGTCTTTTCAATCTGAGCTAATGACATCATTTAAGGAGGATGGTCCATTTAACTAAAAGGATCTTTTACAAGGCAGACAGACAGAAGGCAATCTAAGAATATTTGCAAGGACTTTCCATATTTCAAAATCATAATGGAAATGCCTACATAAAATTCTTAAAGTTACATATTAATCAATATGTTACAGAAATAATTTCATGAAAAAGAATGTAATAAAGCTCTTAAGAAGTTTTCCCCATTATTTTTCCTTTTTAAGAAACCAATTCTTTCTTAATGGCAATTAGGCTACTCCAGACTAGCAGTGACATGGAGTTTGCTAGAAATGAGGACCTTATTTCTGAAATGCTAAACTGCTTTACCCACCTGCTGTTTCTAGGATAACCCTCCCTGGGTCTGATAAGCTTACTTTCCCCTGACTCTAACCTTCTGCATGTGAAGTAGGCACAATTGCCAACTATCCTTAACTAGACTAGCTTGACCAGAAATTAAACTTTAATTCTCCAAGATGAGACAAAGTTTCAGGAATCCTCCAGAGTGCTCTTTCCTTAAGCCCGTGCCCTAGAATCAGAAATTGAAAGTCTTAGGGGTGCCTGGGTGGCTCAGTTGGTTAAGCGACTGCCTTCGGCTCAGGTCATGATCCTGGAGTCCCGGGATCGAGTCCCACATCGGGCTCCCTGCTCAGCGGGGAGTCTGCTTCTCCCTCCCGACCCTCCTCCCATCTTTAAAAAAAAAAAAAAAAGAAATTGAAAGTCTTAATCGAACTATCCTTACATAAAAAGTCCTCACAGCTCAGTATCCAGAAAAGAGACGCCACTTTACCACCATAGCCTGGGGAGAAGACCGGCAACTCTTAAATCATACGTTACATGAAATCACACCACATCCTCTACAAAAGGCTTCTTTTTCCTAATTCTGAGTTTTAAAATTATTTTTTACTTAACAGTATAAACAGTGACTACTATTGTATATGACCTGGCAAGGAAGTTAGGCCAATAAGGGCAAGAGACAGAAGGTCTTAACCCTAAATGGGAGACACGTCATTAAGTTATAGAAGCATTTCTGCCACTAACAGGCTGTGCACCTTGGATGAGTTATTAGCACATCAGTCCTTCAGTTTCCTCATCTGTTAAATAATCTGAGAGCACTTTTCTTCTCACAGTCAATGATTCTCACACATATCAAAATAAGCATTCTTCATTTCCAAAAGCAGATGAATGAATTATAGAGTTACTATTAAATGAGTCGAATTTTGCACTTGCTTATGTTGACAGACTTTTTAAAGCAGCAAGATCCAGGTTTGAAAAACAATGAATTTGCCTGGCTGTCAAGAAATACACCTATCCTAAGAAATTAAAGCTCAAAAGAAACCAAGACCAGAGTAAGAGATTAGGTAAGTATCTATGAAGAATCTGATATATTAGCTGAAGCTGCTTAATCCAATCCTATTTGAAAATGGTCATAATAAATTAAAAGCAAAGAAGAAAATTCCCTAAAGTCATGTGGCTCTGTAATCACCTGAGCTGCTCTCCCCAGCAGGAGCCCAATTTTTTTTTTTTTTATGTGCAAAGATGTTCATCACTGTTGTTTTTTGTTTTTTTTTATTTTTTAATTAATTTTATTTTATTATGTTATGTTAGTCACCATACAGTACGTCATTAGTTTTTGATGTAGTGTTCCATGATTCATTGTTTGCGTATAACACCCAGTGCTCCATGCAGAACTTGCCCTCCTTAATACCCATCAGCAGGCTAACCCATCCCCCCACCCCCCTCCCCTCTAAAACCCTCAGTTTGTTTCTCAGAGTCCATAGCCTCTCATGGTTCATCTCCCCCTTGGATTTCCCCCCCTTCATTTTTCCCTCCCTACTATCTTTTTCTTCTTCTTCTTCTTTTTTTTTTTTTTACCATATAATGTATTATTTGTTTCAGAGGTACAGGTCTGTGATTCATCAGTCTTAACACAATTCACAGTGAGGAGCCCAATTTTTTAAAGTTCACTCCCATTTTTTTGACAATGGTATAACTCATGGTCTTTTATATTTTTTAGTACAGGGATTAGTAAAACTTAAATTTTTATTTATAGAAAGTACAAAGCCTGGGGCACCTGGGTGGCTCAGTCAATTGAGCATCCAACTTGGTTTCAGCTCAGGTCATGATCTCAGGGTCCTGGGATCGAGCCCCGGGTCGGGCTTTGCCCTCAGCGGGGAGTCTGCTTGAGATTCTCTCCTTCTTCCTCTACCCCCACCCCACGTTTGCTCGCTCACACTCCCTTTCTCTCTAAAGTAAATAAATCTTAAAAAAAAAAAAAAGAAAGCATAAAGCCAATATATATCATCTATAATATTTGCCTCATATAATGGGGTAGAGAGAAATGTTTAAAGGAGTAGACAAAACAAGGTTGATCATAAGTAGATAAATATTAGTGTCCAAATTAAAGACATTTGATCACATAAACAGAAAAAGTCCTAACAGTGTATAAGAGCCAAAGGAATTCAGTAATACTCTTGCTACACAGTATTTCCTTCAGTTTACACAATCAAATTCCCCCATCTTTTAAACTTGGGCCAAGTTCCTTATCACTTGTGATAGATACACTTAAGTAATTATATACAGCCAAAGAAGAATGTAAAAGATTCAGATGTTGGTCCGACCCAGTAAATAATTTATTCCTTTTGATGAATATCCTAATATTAAGTCATACTACTTTTTCCCACCAGAAATCTCTAAGCTTTTTAATAAGATTGAATTATCTAAGTATTAAATATTTTAACCTTATCTTAGATCAAAGGATGGATAAACTCCTAAGTAGATTTTTAAATTTTTCTTCTTACTAATAAGTACCTCATTTTGATAACTTGAGAAGTGGGGTGAATTTAATCCAATCAACATTTATTAGCAAGATATAATTCTCAGCACTGTAAGTGAAATAATGAAAGTTTAGTCACCTCAACTCCATTTTGGGAAGAAATGAAGTATAAACAGTGGTGCGTCATTTAAGCCTCCATGTTCTGTTTAGATTTGCTAAGCAACAAACACATAATTGAAATATGGTCTTATGAAAAAATACAGGAAGCATACAGAATACCATTGAAAAAGCCTAGCAAGTTGCTTAAATTTTTTTTTTAAGATTTTTTCTACAGCCAACATGGGGCTTGAACTCACAACTCTGAGATCAAGAGTCACATGTTCTACCAACTGAGCCAGCCAGAGGCCCCACAAGTTGCTTAATTCTTAAAAAAACCGAAATCTCTCCCACAACCTGGTGGCTCTTACTAATAGATCATCAGTGGTTAATTGTTTGGGGTTATTAAGGAATGCTTCTTTGTTAAATGCAAATAGCAACAAATCAATTCTATTCTCTAGTGAGCAAAGCATAGTATATCTGGGCAAGTGAGTATAATAGATTAAGATTTGGTGGAAGAAGGATAGAAAGAGATCTGGAGAAAGAGAGAGAAAATAAGGCATCTTCATCTATAACTCAGAAGTGTTGGACTAGATTTCCTTTGTTACCCTAACTCTAAAATTCTACACTTTTTCTTAAACCAATAATACAAATGATAAGCAAGGAAGAAATATTTACAAGAAATATTTACATGATAATGTTTTAGAATCCTTAACATGTAATGGATATTTGATAATGAAAAATAACAAGGCAAATTCTTAAATGAGCAAATATATGAAAAGGCAATTCCCAAAAAGTACAAATAATAATAACATGAAAACATTTGCCATTACTAATAAAAGAAATTCAACAATGTTGTATGTCAGTTATATCTCAAAAGTGAGACAAAAAGAAATGTAGATTAAAACAACAATGAAAGACCATTTGGGGCAAATATTTGAAAAATTAACAACCAGAGGATAGAAAAACACAATACCACAGAAAGATGTTTCTAGCATATAATATGGAAAATCAGAATATAAAACAGTATATAGAATATGAGGTCAGATACACACCAAAAATGTCTCTAGACTGATACATACCACAGTTTTAGAAGGGATTACTTCTGTTACTAATGACTATTTTCTTCCTTATGCTTACCAGTTGTGGTGATTTTAAAATATGTTCACAAATTCCTTGACACTCTTCCCTTCAAAAGATAAAGACTAATCCCTTTCCCCTTGAATGCAAGTCAGCTTCAGTGATCTGCGCCTAATGAATAGCATGTAGCTCAAGTGATGCTATACGACTTCTGAGGATAGGTCATAAAAAGGATATGCCTCCACTCTGCTCTTTCTTGGATCACTGGCTCTGGGGAAAGTGGGCCACCATGTCAGAAGGACACTCAAGCAGCCAGAAGAAAGGCCCCTGTGAGGAGGAACAAGCTTCAGCACCAACTTGTAGCCACGGGAGTGAGTCACTCTGGCAGTGGATTCTCTACCTCCAGTCAGACTTTCAGATGAACATGGCCCCAGCTAACATATTGACTGCAGTCTCATGAGAGACCCCACGCCAGAACCATACTGCTAAACTGTTCACAAATTCCTAACCCACAGAAATGTGAGAATAATAAAATGCTTATTATTTACTAACAAATAAATAGCCATAAAATAATATGTTGGTTTTAGGTAATTTGCTGGGCAGCAATAAATACTATACATCTGTAGAGGGTTGTGGTTAAAAGTGCAGGCTATTCATTATTCATAAATAGCCAAAAGGTGGAAATAATCCAAGTATCCATCAACAAATGAATGAATAAACAGACTGTGGTAGATACATACAGTGGAATATGATTCAGCCTTGGAAAGGAATGACATTCTGATGCCTGCTATAACATGGATAAACCTTGAAGACACTATGTCTACGTGAAATAAGCCAGACACAAAAAGACAAGTATTGTATGATTCCATTTATATGAGGTACCTAGAAAAGGCAAATTCATAGAGACAGAAAGTAGAATAGAAGTTACCAGGGCCTGGGGGGAGGGGAAATGGGGAATTACTGTTCCCCACTGTATCCCAAATGGGTATAGAGTTTCTATCCGGAATGATGAAAAAGTTCTGGAAATAGTGGTGGTTACTCAACATTGTGAATGTACTCAAGACCACTGAATTGTACACTTAAAAGTGGTAAAAAAAAAAAGTAAATTTTATGTTATGTGTACTGTATCACAATAGGAAAAAAAAAGAAAAGAACAGAAAAGGCAGGCAGGTCCTGGAGTAGAACTGCTCAGTTCTGATGAATGTTAGTTCCAACACTTACTAGCCATGTGACCTAGCCTCTTTATATTAGAGAGAAAAGGAACTCATTTTCAAAGAAAGGGGTAGACAAAAAATATTTATGGCTTAAAAGTAAAATTGGGAAAATTATTGGTAAGCATATTAAGAGAAAAATAAACATGAATGAAGGCCCTGTGAAATCATAATGATAGTTAAGTATTAGTGGGACAATTGAGAAGTCTGAAACATCTCATATTTGAAACAGGAAGGTTATTGTAGATTTCTCAATACAGATTCAAAATGGCACACTTGAGGAACATAACTGCTGCTGTAAAATATGGGACAAAGTAGTAGAAGGAGAAAAAGAGGCAGGCAGGTTGGTTACAGACTGTAGAACTAGTTCAAGGACAAGATCACGAAAGCCTAGGCCAAGACCACAGGAGAAAAATAAAAGGGTATAACCAAGATTTTATTCTAGAAAAAGAAATGACATTGTTGACAATAGACCAGATATCCCTAACATTTAGATTTTTTTATGTTTGATTAAAACCAATCCAAAGCACATTCTCAATGTTTACTGAACTAGAGAGGAAATATAACAAAGGAGACCACCATACTGGAAGTCCCTAGAATTAGGTTCTCTTCAAGTTCTGAAACAAATAAGTGGCTCCCAAACTTGGCTGCATATTAGAGTTTCCCAGGGAGCTTTTAAAAGTTCCAATGCCGGGCGCCTGGGTGGCTCAGTTGGTTAAGCGACTACCTTCGGCTCAGGTCATGATCCTGGAGGCCCTGGATCGAGTCCCGCATCGGGCTCCCTGCTCGGCAGGGAGTCTGCTTTGCCCTCTGACCCTATCCCCTCTCATGTGTTCTCTCTCATTCTCTCTCTCTCAAATAAATAAATAAAATCTTAAAAAAAAAAAAAAGTTCCAATGCCCAGGTGACAGCCATCTCACCTAAATCAAAATGTCTGGGAGTACGTGATACTAACGTGGAGACAAGTTTAGAAACCAACCGATTAAATTGTAAGCAGAGAGATTTTTAGAAGCCAAAAGGGTAAAAAATTATGGTGTCTTAGAATATAGGGTAGTACTGGTGGAGGAGGTAAAGAGTATTAAGAATATTCTAAAGCAAGTTAAAGTTAACCTATGGTAAAGAAAAATCAGAAAAGCAGGAGGCTCAGCTTAGGGCGGGATGGGGCAGGGGCTGGGCACTGACTGGAAAAAACATGAAGAAATTTTCTGGGGCAATAGAAATATTCTATATTTTGATAGTGGTATATAGGTTACATGAAGTATATGCATTTTCAAAAGTCACCGAACGGCACACTGAAAATTTATGCACTTTGTTGTATATAATAGTTATCTAAAAAGCTATCAACACTTAACTCTAATTATAAATGTGCTTTTCATAGTGGTATAAGTTAGCAATTCTGAAACTACTTGATTCTTTGAATTAAAGGTTTGAACAAATGAGTAAATAAGTTGAGAATGATGGCAGCTTAGTTTCTCACTGATGAAGAAGGGAGTTACAAATATGGAAAGGAAAAAGATCAGAATGTAGCCGGTGGTGTTAGATTGGAATTGGGGTTACCAGAGTGAAATAGTAGTTATTGGTAGGTAGACAGGTAGATAGGTACCTAGGTAGGTAGGTAGGTAGGTGGGTCGGTGGGTAAGTATAGATGGGCAGATAAATAGATGTTTTAGATACAGAAGCTGCATAACAAACTATCGCAAAACTTAGTAGTAGCTTAGAACAACAACCATTTCAGTCTCTCTCATAATTGTGTTAACCATGCCTTTTTATTTTCTCTCATAATTGTGTTAATCATGCCTTTTTTAATTTTCTGTATTTTCTAATGTTCTGACACCTGGGACTTTGCTGATCCTTAAGAGAGTACCCCAAAGTGTGCCTTTCATATGTAAAGTAACTAATCCAAAGCCCACACCCCCCCCCCCCAACCACCTCTTCATCTAGCTCTTATACTCCAGGCCACTAGCTACCTGCCTTAATCTTTCCAGAGCCACTAGACAAATAGGAACTGCTCCTGTGCCCAAGAGCTTGCTGAAATCATTCAAACTAGCCAATCCTAAGCCAGCTTATCAGGCCTTTCTCACAGAAACTACAATAAAATCTCTTGCCTAAATCTTCCCCTCACTCCCTCTGCCTCCTGAGTAATCCTCATGCTTCCCCCATGTGGCCCTGCATAGTATGGTGTGCCTCCCCCTCTTAGGAACTGTAACGAACTATCTTTTCAATGGCAGTCACCTCCTGATCCTTTGACCTCACCATACCTGAATAATAATAAAACCTACACTTAAAAATAGTCTAGTGGGTTGACTGGTTAGGCTGATCACTATTCTGCCATGTGATCCTGGCTGAGGTGCAGTCATCCAGGGACTCAACCGGGCTCGAACATCCAAGATGGCTTAGTCATATGGCAAACAGTTGACGCTGGAAGCTCATCAGGAGCTACCAACCAGAGTACATGTACATAGCCGTTTCATAGGGCCTGGCCTTTTCACAGTGTAACAGCTGGGTTCCAAGAGAAGGCATTCCAAGAGTGAGCATTCTGAGAGGGCCAGAACAAAGCTGCAAGGCTTCTCATGTCCTAGCCTTAGAAGTCACACAGCTTCACTTCCATCGCACAATATTGGTAAGAAGCAAGTCACTGTCTCCTGATACAAAGTACCGAAAAGAACAGAACATCACATCTGTGGGAAGTCCAGCCAAAAATGCACAACCCAAATCTTATCATAAGGATACATCAGGCAAACCCAGATTGAGGGGCATTCAATAAAATAATTGGTCTGTCCTCTGTTATGGTCAAGAAAGACAAAGAAAAGCTGAGCAATTGTCTCAGAGTAAAAGATACCAAAGAGGCATGATAACTAAAGGCAATCTGTGACCCTGGATGGGATCATGAACTCGGAATTGAAACAGCTGTAAAGACATTATTAGAATAAATAATAAAATTTGACTAAGGACTATGGATAGATATATAGTAATAATCAATGTGAAATTTCCTGATGATAATTGCGCAGTGGTTATGTAAGAGAAATGTTCTTGTACTTAGGAAATACAAAACTATTTAGGAATAAAAGGGCACAAGGTCACCAACTTGCTTTCAGATAGTTCAGAACAAAAGAAAAAAATATATATATATATATGGAGAGAGAGATAAACACTTGGTGAATCTAAGTAGAGGGTATAAAGGAATTCCTTGTACTATTATTGTAACTTTCCTATAAACAGAAATTATATCAAAATTTAACAGGTTAAAAATAATTAAAATAGGGGAGAAAAGAGTAACTTTACAGCGCAGAAACCTGATTCACACCACACCTCAGATAGGAGATGAAGATTAACACCAACAGTGATAAGTCATAATGATAGCATATACCTCCACATGAATGATGAAAACAGCACTTTACTTCAGTGGTCTTCCTCCAAAAATCCAGAACCCTAGTCTAATCATGAGGAAAATATTAAACAAATCCAAATTGAGGGAAATTCTACAAAATAGATGACTCACACTCCTCAAAACTGTTAAGACCATTAAAAACAAAGGAAGTCTGAGAAATTGTTCCAGCTAAGTGCAACCGAAGGAGACATACTGACTAATTATAATGCAGTATCCTGGATAGGATCCTGGAACAGAAAAAGGATATTAGGTAAAAACTAAGGAAATCTGAATTAGGTATGGGCTTTAGTGAATAACAATGTATCAGAAATAATTCAAATTGCTTTAAGATCAACATAACCTTCTCCTGGTCAAATGTAATCATTTTTTTCAGTTCTCATATCCAGTGACTAACCTCTCTGTTTCTTCTGTTATTCTCTAAATGTAAGCTGTCTCTTTCGTGTCTCTCACTTCTGCCATACTATTCCCCCTCAAACCACTCTCAACTCTGTTGCGGCTTTTTCTTGCTTTCTCATTCAGACCCCTTGTTCTTACATTTCTTTTTTATTTTTTTTTATTTTTTATTTAAAGATTTTTATTTATTTATTTGAGAGAGAGAATGAGAGACAGAGAGCACGAGAGGGAAGAGGGTCAGAGGGAGAAGCAGACCCCCCGCTGAGCAGGGAGCCTGACGTGGGACTCGATCCCGGGACTCCAGGATCATGACCTGAGCCTAAGGCAGTCGCTTAACCAACTGAGCCACCCAGGCGCCCCTTGTTCTTCCATTTCTATGTCTTTGATGAGTTCACAGTGTAACCTCACATGTTATAGAGATGGATTCATGTTTTGTATCTCTACTCCTGTCTTCTCATCTTCTAATTTCACACCAGAGTTCCAGGACTCCAACAAACATCTCTACTTGGATACACTACGAATGTCTGCACCACCTTTCCCATGCTCTAATAATTCTACCCAACATCCCCATCACTGCCAAGAACTGTTTATCCTTTCAAAATTGGGCCTCTAGCACTTATAATAGGAATTACTGAGCAGAGTAGAGGCTCCCTAAATATTTGTTGAATGAATAAATACCAAAATCAACTTCCTTGTCATTGGACCTAAACTGAGTTCTCTCTGATCCCTCTTTCTGTGTCCGTTACCTAGTCCATTCGGCTTCCTCTGACTTGTTTCTAAGATTTGACACTCTGCCCTCCAACTTCAAAATGCAAAAACCAGGACTTTTTCATCTTGGTTCTTATTTCAAGAGCCTCTCAAGTGGTGACCAGATCACTTTTATGTTCTCCCCACTGACAAATGGACAAAAGCACTGTATCAGCTTAAAGTGTACAGCATAATGACTTGACATACATATCATGCAAAATGACCACCACAATAAATTTAGTTAACGTCCATCACCTCATACAGTTACAACCACAAAAAGAAAATGGTTTTTTTTTCCTTGCGATGAGAACTTTTAGGATCTACTCTCTTGGCAACTTTCAAATATACCATACAGCAGTGTTAACTATAGTCATCATGTTGTATATTATATCCCAGTACTTATTTACCTTTCAACTGGAAGTTTGTACCTTTTGACCATCTTCATCCAATTTCCCCACCATCTACCCCCTGCCTCTGATAAGCACAAATCTGATCTCTTTTTCATACCTATCCTTGAAAAAGAAGTCCATTTAAAAAACCAAAACAAGACAAAACATAGGGGGGCCTCCTGGGTGGCTTAGTTGGTTGAACATCGGACTCTTGATTTTGGCGGCGGTCATGATCTCAGGGTCCTGGGATTGAGCCCCACACCTCATCGGGTCCCTCATCAGCATGGAGTCAGCTTGAGATTCTCTCTCTCTCCCTCTCCCTCTGCCCCTCCCCGCTCGCACGTGCGCAAGTACACTCTCTCAACAACAACAACATAGGAACCCTATCATCTTGGAATTCTCTCACATAACTAGAAAAAGGATTCACTTTTTTAAAAGCAGATGAATAAAAGGCTACTTTAAGTGATTCAAATTTTACACTTGCAAATACTAACAAATTCTTTAAAGAAAATACAGATGTGGTGTGAGGAGCTCATGTTTCACTAACTGGAGTCAGAGGCTGAAGTCTGAGTCCTGGTGTTTGGGAGGCAGGTTACATTGTACTAGGAACATGGACGCTACAGTCAGATAGATTCCGGTTCAAATCCTGGCTTTTCCACTTTAGGAAGTGTGATCATCCTAAATCTCCCTTTTTTTATTAGCAAAATGGTATAACATTTCCTATTTAAGGATATTATGAGGACTCAAAAGTAATACATGGGAAATACCCAGCACAGTGCCTGGTACATAAAAGTCTAATAAATGGTGCTAGTAGGTGCTGAGGCCATTAATTTGATATGTGACCTAAAGAAGCCAACTAACCATTGTAAGGCATAAATGTTCACCTATAAGATGAGGAAACAGCATGCGAAGTGGCTTTCTAAGTCCCTTCCAGAACTAAAAAGATTATAATTCCCACGGTTAGACATCAAGAAACATTAATTCAGCTTCTTTGAACTGTCTGGAACTTAGATGTGCTGTTAAATTAGGACAGTAATAATCTCTTACTATAAAGTTTTTCAGATTCACAAAATCTGCATTGATTATCTCATTTGATCCTCAACCCCATGCAAACAGATATTATTATCCTTATGTTAATCTAACTAGAAAGTGAACTTTAAAGAAGCCAAATTGTTTGGCCAGGTCACAAAGCTAGTATCAGAGGTTTCATCTCCTGCTTGTCAGCATTCAAAGCACATGTTCCTAAATACTCCACGGACAGGTATTAGTGTTCTAAAAAAGAAAGACCATAGGTTTTGGTGGTGGGGCGGGGAGAACATAAATTTCTACCTCAGCTCCATCATTACTTGCTGTGTGGCTTTGGACAAATCACCTAATCTTTCTGGGCCATAGCTTCTCCAATAATATGTATGTATGTATGCCACTGAAATTTATTCTGATATATTTCTCTAGAGAGACCTAAGGAAGCCACCTGTGTACTGAAGTTTCTTTTTTTTATTTTAATTTTTTTATCTTAGTTGACATACAATGTTACATTAGTTTCAGGTGTACAACAATGATTAAACTTCTCCATACATTATGCTATCCTCACCAAAAGGGTAGCTATTATCTATCACCATACAAGGCTATTACAATATTATTGACTATATTCCATATGCTGTGCCTTTTATTCCCATGACTTATTCATTCTGTAACTAGAAGCCTATATCTCCCACTCCCCTTCACTCATTTTGCTCACCCCCCCCCACCTCTGGCAACCATTAGCGTGTTCTCTGTATTTACAGGTTGATTCTGCTTTTTGCTTATCTATTCATTTATTTTGTTTTAAGATTCCACATATGAGTAAAATCACATATCTGTCTTTCTTAGCCTGGCTTATTTCACTTGGCATAATACCCTCTAGGTCCATCCACATCATGCAAATGGCAGGATCTCAACCTTTTTTATGGCTGCATAATATCCCATTGTGTATATATGTGAGTGTGTGCATGTCTGCATACATACACACACACAAACACACACACACACTCACATACCACATCTTCCTTATCCATTCGTCTGTCAATGGGCACTTAGGTTGCTTACATATTTGGGGGAAAAGTTAGTCTCTTCAATAAATGGTATTAGGAAAACTGTACAGCTACATGCAAAAGAATGAAACTGGACCACTTTCTAACACCATACGCAACAATAAACTCAAAATGGATTAAAGACCTAAATGTGATGTGAAACCTGAAACCATAAAAATCCTAGAAGAGGGTGCCTGGGTGGCTCAGTCAGTTAAGCGTCTGCCTTCAGCTCAGGTCATGATCCCAGGGTCCTGGGATCAACTCCCGCATCAGACTCCTCGCTCAGCGAGGAACCTGCTTCTCCCTCTGCCTGCTGCTCCCCCTGCTTGTACACGCTCACTCCCTCTCTCTCTTTCCCTCACTAATAAATAAAATCTTTAAAAAAAATCCTAGGAGAGAACATAAGCAGTAACGTCTCTGACATCACTTGTAGCAACATTTTTCTATATATGCCTCCTGGAGGCAAGGAAAACAAAAGGAAAATAAACTATTGGACTGCATCAAAGTAAAAATCTTTTGCACAGTGAAGGAAACCAACAACAAAACAAAAAGGCAACCTACTGAATGGGAGAAGATATTTGCAAATGATATATTCAATAAGGGGTTAATATCCAAAATATATAAAGAAATTATACAACTGAACAACAACAAAAAAAAACCAAAAATGAGCAATCTGACTAAAAAGTGGGCAGAGGATCTGAATAGACATTCTTCCAAAGAAGACATACAGACGGCCAACAAACACATGAAAAGACACTCAACATCACTATGCACTGAAATCTCTGATGAACATTTAATAAAATCCCATCAACTCCCTCAACCCCACTACCTTGCTCCTTCCCTACTCTTGTATCCTTCTTCCCTAGAAGAAGAGAGCCAGAAACCTCTATTTGTCCCTGTTTCTCTTCTTCCCCAACAAATGGACCTATGTGTAAAAACTGAAGTCCAAAAAGACATCATTTTGTACATTACTTTGTACTTACGGTCACAATGGAAGGTGGAGGGAAGAACATAGTTAATGATAAAATAGATCTCCCTATCTGCAGATGACAATTGTTATAAAGTCCCACTAAGAAAACTGCCTTTTACCATGTACCCCAAAATAAGAAATCATTAATAGGGAAAGGACATTTAGCAATAAATGCCACCTAATGATATAGACTAATAAATACTAGTAATTTTAATGTAGTAGATTAGAGTTTTTTAAATGCCACTTCTACAACTATTTGCAAGAGAGTTTAGCAATTTAAAGAACATTTTCCTTAATACATCAAATTCCCATAATTTACCTTATAAATAAAATGTTCATAAAAGCCATAATCTTAATTTCAATAACATCAAACTCACATCCTAACTTTGGCAATTTACTTGCAGGCATGTTAATTTTTAAACAATTCAAAACCATTCTTAAAAGTATTTTCCATCTCCTCCTGGAGGTCCAATTTGTTCTTAAAGGAACTGTTTCAAAGATGTTAACTGAAATTGCAAAGGGACAGCTGCTTGATACGATGGGGCATATTACTGCCTTGCAATATCAAATCACTCAGCCTCACTCCTTTTCCCTTTTTTGGGCTCTAGGTTGCCACAAAGTGGCTATTTATTAGAAAGTAAATACAGTGATGGTCATATTATGCATACTGATATGCCCCAAGGTCCTTTTATTGGGAATTGAGAGTATTTGCCCATATACACTTTATGTCTGTGTTAAAGTCTGCACTTGCTTTAACTTTCCCTAAATCCCAAAACACATTTCAAGATTTGTTAACTGGAAAATTCACACCAATGCACTTTTTGTTTTTCATTTTAAATTATGGAAACTCTCATATCTGTCATGAAGCTTTTGAAACAGAAGTAGAAAAAACATCCCTTAAGTTGGAAAAAAACAAGTCCTATATTCTAAATATAACATCATAGAAGAATATAAAAAAATTCAACCTTGTATTAATCTTATATGTGCAATTTCATTTTATCAGGAATTATGTCAACAATTTATACAAAAGAATGGATTTAAATTATATACATCAAAATATATGGGGTCGAATAGTTTTTACTTTATTGTTCTAAGGTATAGTAGGTATTCTTTTTAATTATCAAAAAATAACGCAAGAGTAAAATTAACATCATCTATGCTCATATCCCTTTCTATACTCAAGTCCTAACTATAGAGTTTGAATGAGAAAAGCCATAAAACCATGAAAACAAAACAAAACAAAACACCAAAAACCTGTTTTTTCCAGTCCTGGCTTCCCAGGATCATAAAACTCAGATTGTCCTTCCCAAATTTATCTTTTCTCACTTGTTTCTTAACTGCTGGGTTATAAATACCTTTGTCTTCTATTAAAGACACATGTTTTCTTCTGCAGATTCATTTCTGTAGAAATATGTTCCAAATTCTATACCCACATTGTATTAGAATTTAAAATGTGACTTCTAATCTTGTATAAAGACTAGTTCCTAAATTTGACAAAGCCATAGAACAACTCCACTAACATTAATTTTCCTTTCAATATTACTAGTTAAATTTTCTCTAGCATTAATTCTAGTTAGAAGATACAAACACCCAGAGCAGGAATATATGTACAAACATACACTGGGGTCAGAAATGACTTCCTATCATTGAACCTGCTGGGCAAAAAGTAACAGTATGCAATTGTATTCATGCTGTGTGAAGCTTCTTGCTAATATGCATATTAAAATTCTAACCGTTGGGGTTTTCCATGCCTATTTACACTATACATATATTTATTCTATACTTTTTCAAAAAACGTTATGTGTAGGTGAAAATTTTTAAAGCCAACAACAACAACAAAAATGGCTGTAAGCCTGCTTATATTAGAACCTCTTTTGTCTATCAATCAACAATAAAGTATTATTCTACCATCACAAAAGGAAAACCTTTGGAGGCAATAGAGGACTATGGGTTGTGCAAATGTGCAGTTGCTAAGAAGCAAATATGCCTCTCTTCTAATCAAATAGCCCAGCTCAGCAATGCCGCTGGCTTGGGGCAAGAAGCAAATTCCACCAGCCACAAACTTAGAAACAGTCTTGAATTATTTGTTGCTGACCGCTGGCTGAACCCTTCCTGATGAGCACCATCACCATTAGCCACTACTCAGTGTATTCCATCAACCAATGGCAATAGCAGCATGCTACAGCTCAGGCTACAAGAAATTGATCAAACAGGGTAATGAGACTATTTCTTCACGGAGGTTATTTTAAATGAATATAAATATTTTCTTTCTACATAATTTGCCACAGAAAGGTCACTGAACTCTCTGTGATTTCAAAGAAAAATGCTCTACTGTCCCCTTTACATATTTGAGTTAAGATAAAGACAACAAACAATTCAGAGCATTTTTTGATATTAGGGCAAATTCTAATGAGCCGGCATTTGAGAAGGCAGATTAGCTGCAATATTTCAGCACCACATTAAGTTATCGCTAAGAACTGATCAAATGATGTTATTGTATAGAGATAAAACTAATCATGATTTACCAATTAAAAACATTTATAAGAGTACATTTTTGTTTAAAGAAAGCACAATTAATCTCTAATGTAGGTGATTGTGAGAACATGAATCATATGTGTGCCTTCTTAGCTGAAGTTATTAAAATTTGATATAATTGTTGTAAATTATTTAGTGAAAAAATTCATTTTTCTATAGCCCACCTCCTCCTGCTAGACAGTAGAATAAAATGCATGTTAACTAGTCCAGTTAGCACATGAATCATTTCACTGACATCTGATTTAGCTCTTCTTACACAGTGACATTTTATTGCTCCTTTTCTCTATGTACTTAAACCCAAACAATTAAACAACTGAATTTAACATCACAACATGACCAAACTACAGCAATTTAGCTGTATATGTTATCTGACATAAAATGAAAATGTTCTACAGTCCAGTTTTCAGTAGGTTTATAGTAGATTTTAGTTTTTCAGTTTTTAGTAGGTTTCTAGCATAGTGGTATTAAAATAATCCAAGCTAACTCACTGTTGAAGAACATCAAGCATCCACATTCCAGTAACAATAAGGATATAAAATAAATATTTCTAACATATCAGTATCTTGTCACTATTATAACCAATGTAGACTAAGAACATCTAATATAAACTTAGCAGAAACACTTTTGTATGACTGAGCTCCTCTAAAACTTTCTAAAAGTGGTATCTTGTTTCAAAAATGAATGCAATCTAATATGATAAATACTTGTCAAAATGAACTGCTTTATACACAGCCGCTTTTAAGAGTTTAAGTAATAATTTTTGCTTATAATCTTTACTTTAGAAACAAATAGGGAAAATCAAATAATTCTTTGCTTTCATCAAAAATGTGTAGTTTACTATGTAATATGAAAAAAACTGCTTAAGTGTATGGAAATATGTACTTCAGGAATTTGTTTAATTACTGAAACTCAGAAGTGCTTTTTCACAACTATCCCTTTAAACTGTTTATGGATGTTATTAGGCATGACAGTAAAACCACCTCATCTACAAAATAAAACACAAGGTATACACAAATGGTCATTTTTTTTAATGGGATAAAGTATTGCTGGATGTTAGAAGGTTATTTTTGCCAGAGAGGAATTTCTAAATATTCATTATTGGGAAATGACAGCAATCGTAACAGAATTTTAAATAAACATTGAAATAATTTTTAAACAGAGATACAGAGCTTTGAACGAAACAAAAAAAACCCCACAATTAACTTTAAATTAATCTCTCTTGAAAGGGAGGGCTGCTAAAGAACTAGCTAGAACACAATACAGAGAAGAATCTCAAGGATGACACATAGTATTTATTTAGGTATTCTATTCTTTTCACTATAAAATTCTACCATGCTCTCATAAATGGCTAAAGAAGATTCTCTAAATAAAAATCAATAATTAGTTAAAAGAAAATTAGGATCAAGTAGCAAGAAACATCCCATCAGCTGTCTAACAATATGACAAATTCAGCAGCAACCACAAAGAACCAATGTAACTTCTGGTGCCAAGGAGCCAGATGGTACTGCTGGAAAAAATTAAGTCTACAGATTGGCAGCTCGACCCTGTGATTATTGCCCAAGGGAGGACAAAGTGGAAGAGGAGCGGGAGGTTCAGTATGATGGGGATAAATCAATTACCACCAACTCGCTACATCCTTCCTATCATACCCTACTAGCAGATTTTAAATATCATACCAGTGAATTGTTCAAGGTTTAAATAGTCCCAATATTAGTTGGGAATGATAAACTAATAGGTAGTGAAAGTAAAAGATAATCTCAGTCTTCCACCACAGGCCCTAGCAGAGGCCTTAATAACCTGACACACTGCATAAGATCCACATGCAATAAGTACTATGGTATTGTTGTGAAAAATAAAGCTATCTTTTTTTTCTATTTTTTTCTTTTGCTTTTCATTCATTGATGGCATGGGTTAAACTTCTAGATCATTTTCCAAAAAGAGAATTATGGGTAGATAATGGTTGCGTATGATGTCTCATGACTAAACAACTGACTTACATGTTTAGTAAACAAATATTTCATTTACTTTTTGTACACACAAAAAAGGTACCTCCCACTTTGTGATATCTAAAGAATGCCAAAAAAAACAATAACATCTCAAGGTACGTTCAAAGTCAAATCAGGGTAGGAGAAAGATAATGTACATTGTTATTTATGCGATTATGAGAAATTTAATATGAGTTTTCGTCATACTTTTTCAATGTAAGAGGTTATACAGTCAGCAGTGACTGGCAAAGTTTATGCTGAGGGAGAATTTGGGGGGTTTTTTATTACCACCTTTTCTTGGCCTACCATCGCCTATGAATGTATACAGCTGTTTTGTATTACTCTCGCTTAAGTCGGTCAAAAAATAAGAAAATTAAGAGTATTAAGATACTAAAGATAAAAAATTCAGAGTATTGATTTTTTAAATCCTAAGAATATATAATTTCACAATATAAATTTGTGCAGATTCATTAATACATCAGCAATTACATTGACAGATGGACTTTGGATGTAGCCTCAAAAACCAATCAGCAACAGATTAATTACGTTTCATCAATAAATAAATGTGATAAGACAAAAAAGTTTTTTGGTTAATTGGTTTGTAAGTGTAAAAAGCAAGGACTGAATTTACAAGGCTTCTAGAAAAGGATTAGTCAAATCAGTGGTACACACACTAATTTGATCGATGTTCCCTGAAACCTTTTCCAATACATTTTCTAGCATATTGCAGAAGGACAGGAAATGAATTGCTAACATGAGTTGCTCAATGTACTACCTGAATCCCTGTTGTGGGCACTGACAGCCACAGTGATGGAAAAATTAATCTCTGAGGATATGCTTTATCTAAACCAAACCTAACTCACTTTTCCTTATCTAACTAAAATTGTGTATGTATACTTCAAATAGCTTGTTTCAAATGCTGTTATAAAACTTAAAATGGACATCAGCATTTCAACTTCTTAGGACACATTCCCTCACCATAATTTTGGGATAAATAGCCCTTCAACCTTCATATTTCTGGACTAAATAACAGACTAGCAATGTTTTTATAGTCTCAGGGGAATACAGCCAGTTTACAGAAGTGCCTGTATTCACACACTGTATTAAAATGTATTTTAATGTTGGATGAAAATCAGACAGAACAGAGAGTACTACAGAGGATTTAAAATAATGTCAACAGAGAAGAAATAGTTCATGATACCAGACACTTCATAAAAGCTCAATGGGTAGTAAAACAGAGCAAGAAAAAATATATTGAGGAACAATTTTAACTAAAGGAGCTACTATTAAATAAAATTCAAATATTATGCATATAAAGAACAACACTAATTTATATTTCATATATTTCTACCATCTAAAGGACAACTTTGCAGATACCAGTATCAGAATTCTAGCTGATTAAATTCAAGACAACAATAGTAAGACTTTTTATTTAATCATGAAACACATAATCATATGATACAGGGTAATTTCTTTAAAAAGAATCAAATATTTGAGAACCTGATTTTAAAAATAGGAAATGATTATCACAAAGAATAATTTTTCCTTTTACAAAATAGGATCCACTAGTAGGTTCTCTTAAAAGTTACTTCTTAGTACATTTTAAAAATGAACTTGATGTACAAAATGTTGTCTTAATATATAAGTCTATAGTCACTATATATCTTGTTTTTTTGGTCATCAAGTATGCAAATATCCAACAAAGAATGGAGCCATTTAGACTTTCAAAATTATACACATTTTGATTGCACTGCTATCTCTCTGTCAAGATAATCCTGGTAATGGTTCTCAGTGTTAAGGCTCATTTTGATCAAATTCGTATGCTGTTGTTTCATTACTTCCCTATTATCTGACAGAGACAGGAAGCTAAATACAATTCACCCAAATAAAAAAGAAACAGATCACTGAAATTTAACACAGATTGTGACATGTGTGAACCACCACATTAAAGCACCTGCCATATTCATAGGAAAAAGTTGAATATTAAATCATAAAAACAATCCTAGAGCTATCAACTCATCTTTTAGTTGTTCAACAATATGACAAGATTAAATGAAATATTGCCAAACACAATGTAAACTACCTAAGCTCAAACACAGGTTAAATTCCAAGTAGTTTTGCAGCATATACAAATATTGAACCATTATATTGTACACCTGAAACTAATATAATGTTTTCATCAATCATACCTCAATTTTTTAAAATTCCAAAGAAAATTATATTAAAACCAAGTTAATCATCCAATCCCTTGGTCATCTTGTGACATTGTAATAGCCAAAAGCTAACAATGGGCAAGTCCTATGTGTTAGGCAGTCATTTATCCTTGCAACAATCCTAAGAGATGCTACAAGTATTCCTATTTTTATCAACTAAGAAACTAAGGCTTAGAAAGAAGATAATTTTTCCAAGTCATAATGTCAAACTAGGACTGAACCCAGGTATATGTGATGCCATAATCTGTGCGCTTAACCACAACAGTACAACTTGATCCTTGGTGTAATAAAGTACAAAATTTATCCTCTTTAAAGCCCTTCAAAATTCAGTTTTCAGTTACTAGAAGTACATCCGGTCTGCCCTGAATATTGCTTAATGTTGTTTAAGCGGCCAAGGCAAAACATAGTTTAAAAACATGATGCCTGAATCACAAGAAAGAAAATAATTAGACAATAAAAACAAACAGAAAAGCCTAAGAACATACCAGGATTCAAATGAATGCCAAAGAAAATTATCAAGATAAAATGTATCCCCATATCTATATAATCATACTAAGGAAAGAAAGTAATTAATGGCTTCTAAAATTCTATAAATTAGGATCACATGTTTAGAAGCAGAAGCAGGAAGTCTCCTGGAGCAAGTGTCTCTATTCTGAACCCTCTAATCTAGCTCCTTCTCCGGTTTCTGGCAAGTCTTATCTTTCGCATGACACTCAACATGTTTAGGCAAATAAATCAATGATTCTCTATATCTCTATCCCATATCTCAGACTCCCTCTGAAATATCTTTGACTGAATTTTTCAATACTCCCTCAAGTTCAACAGGCTTGATCTTTCTAATCCACTTTCCCAGTTTCTTTATAGATGGTATCACTTCCTCAAGAAAAGAATCTGAATGTCACAGTTCGCCTTAGGGTCTAATCATGAAGTCTACCTTTGGTTCCTCTCTGTGTTCCCTCTCTGTACTGTCTCTCCCTTGTCCCTTGTCTTCACCCTCAAGGGGACCACAATCCTCCAGCCAGGTCCTTCTCAGGCCTGTACTCCTCAGAAGTGCACCAATCCCTGTCTCTTTCCTCCACCTCCAGCTCCCCTCCCATGACAGATTAAATTTTTACTTGTCTTATGATACATTCCTTACAACCCCTATCTCTACTTGCTTAATCCACTATCTACTTGCTTTCTCCATTATTACCTTGGTTATATATGGCAACTGATGAGCCAAAGCAGTAAATATAATAGATACACCATTGGTCCTCAACTACCCAACTACCCAAGAGTCTTTGAATTAGGATAAAACTAGAATTATTTTTCTAAGGAAAATTTAGTCTGCCTCTGGTCCAAATCCCTTAGCCCACCTTCACGTATAGGTATGCTGGTCTTCTAGGTAGGCACATATCCTTGATAAGCTCCTCATCTTCTTAAGAGAACATAATCCTACCTTTCATTCTGCTGGCTAAAAAGATATGACTATAAGTAACACAGAATAACTACACTCCAAGTAGTAGTCAAAGAATATATCCTGGGGTGCCTGGCTGGCTCAGTCAGTAGAGCATAGGACTCTTGATCTCGTTATTGTGAGTTCGAGCCCCACGTTGGGTGTAGAGATTACTTAAAAATAGAATCTCAAAAAATATATATATCCTAAATTTCTCTGCTGTCCAACACCATTCTAAGAAATATATTTGAACACAGATGAAGAATGTACAGCTTGGCTATTCTTCTAATTCAGGGGCCCAAAACGAAATCTTTCCAGTCACCAAAAAAGTATATGAAAGAGACCAGAACTGGGAGGGAACAGAGTGGTATGGAATGCAAATTGGAAAGAGATGGTGCATCTAAAGGGAATAACAAACACAATTCAAGTCCAGTGTTGCCAGCTTATCCAATTTCTCCAGGGAAGGCAGAAATATGAATTTTTCTGGGTTAGTGGAAATTTTCCAAAAAACTAAATACTGATTTGGCCGAACAAAATACATCGATAGGCCCAGTTTGGAACTTGAGACCTCTGTTCTCAATACTTTTTATGCTATCTTAACTTTAAACTAATCTATCAGGGAGTTATGTACGTGAATCAGGGCTGACATTTTCAGTAAAGGATCAGATAGGAAACATTCTAGGCTTTGCAGGACATTTGGTCTCTGTCACAACTATTTACTGCTGCTGTTGTGACATAAAAGCGATAGACAATATATAAACTAATGGGTGTGGCTGTACTCCAATAAAATATTATTTATAAAAATAACAGGCCAGATTTGCCCCTTGAACTGTAGACTGCCAACCCCTGTCCTAGACTGTGATTTTGGCTCCATATAAAATGACGGCCTAAACTGTGTTTTGGCATTATGTTATAGACCTACTTTGATAGATCTTTTAGGGAAGAACTCCAGAGTATTGCTGAGATATTATGGAAGGTTTTATCACATCACATGGCAATTTTTTTTAGCCTCTCTGAAATTTCATAGGTTCTAGTATTAGTAACACCTATACTATTTTTAGGTATCTTATTTATTTTTATATCAAAGATGGTATAAATCATGCATCTGATCAGTTTTCCTTCTTTGCATTGGTTGATAGAAAGCTTAGGGCCGAAGTAAGTGGATGGTCTCCAGCAGAAGTCTAGAGTATGGACGGTATGCATTTGGGATATAAACACTAATCCTAGCTTCATTTATTTTTCCTACCTACCCTTCTTTTCCCCATCCCTGATTTCCTAACTTGTTTTATATTTTTTTAAAGATTATTTATTTATGTATTTGACAGAGAGAGACACAGTGAGAGAGGGAACACAGCAGGGGGAGTGGGAGAGGGAGAAACAGGCTCTCCGTGGAGCAGGGAGCCTGATGCGGGGCTCGATCCCAGGACCCTGGGATCATGACCTCAGCTGAAGGCAGACGCTTAACGACTGAGCCACCCAAGCGCCCCCTAATTGTTTTATATTAACCTTTGTGTAATATGTTTATCTTTGTTAACTTCTTCCATATTTTTAGTAAAATAATACAAATTAGAAAAAAGTAATAAAAATAAAAGGCAGATTTATTAAGGACAAATTAAATTCAAATAACCTAAAATTTTAATTTTTGTTTAACTATGTATACAATCCTACCTTTTTATATATATGCTAAAAAGTAGGCGACTGTTGGGGCGCCTGGGTAACTCAGTCAGTTAAGCGTCTGCCTTTGGCTCAGGTCATGATCCCAGTGTCCTGGGATCGAGCCCCATGTCGGAGGGCTCCCTGCTCAGCAAGGAATCTGCTTCTCCCTTTCCTTCCGCCCCTCCCCACCGCTTATGCTCTTTCTCTCTGCCTCAAATAATCTTTTTTTTTAAGATTTTATTTATTTATTTGACAGAGAGAGAGGGACCACGCACAAGCAGGGGAGCAGGAGAGGGAGAAGCAGAATTCCCGCTGAGCCAGAAGCCTGATGTGGGGTTCGATCTCAGGACCCTGGGATCGTGACCTGAGCTGAAGGCAGACACTTAACCATCTGAGTCACCCAGGCACCGTCAAATAAATAATGTTAAAAAAAAAAAGTAGGAAATTGTTTCACCTACTTAATCCTTTATTTTGTAATATTTTATATTTTTCATATTTGTAAGCCTTTATATTTTTAATAGTTTTTTTCATCTTTTTAATCCTTTCTACACATACACTGCTAAAAAGAGATAAAGAATAGGACAGCCAAAGAGCAAACAGGTTAAAAGCAAAAACCAAAAAAACTTCACTAACAGGAAAATCAGCCCTAAAGAAAGGTTGGAGATTTAAAAAAAAAAAAAAAAGTTAACCAGTCTAGACAGTTAATCTTCTTAACATTTTTTTTTGCCTCCAGCTATAAGTCAATTCAAAATTTAGCAAGCTAAATAATGATTTTAACCCACCATTTTAATGACATTCCTCTCCTCTAAGCAGCTACCTACTGTTGACTATGTTTCTAAGAATACTGTCTACCCCAACCCTTCATTTTCCTACCTCCCTACACATGCGTGTACAGCACTGAATTTTAGTCATACCTTCAGAATATTCTACCTTATTAGGTATCTGGCTTTGCCTGCCCTGACTTGCTTCTCTCTTTCAGTCAAATTATCTCAATTTTCCTTTGGAGAATGACACCTCTCCCCATCTCCATGTAGTTTGGGTGGGACTGACCTCACCCCCACCTCCCCCACCTCCCACCCACCCAAACCATAGAGATTGATTCAGAATAAGCATGACCCAAGCCAAGGACTTCTGTTACAACTATTCAGCGATCTTTCTTTCCATTAGGGTTGCTGAGTTGACAGAAAATAACTAAGAAGCAGCCAGTGGCTGGTGGCCATCTTAAAGGAAGCTACACATAGGAAGGCAGGATGTGAGTGAGAATGTTCATTACATTTGAATGCGCACCTGGATCCAGGTGGGCACGAAGCGAGACCCCAACTCTCTCTCTCTCTCATAGGTGAACCAATAAATTCCCCTTTCTGCTTTTTGCTTAAACCAGTTTGGAGGGGCGCCGGGGTGCCTCAGTCAGTTAAGTGTCCGACTCTTGATTTCAGCTCAGGTCTTGATCTCAGGGTCGTGAGTTCAAGCCCCACACTGAATAAAATAAAACGTGCTTAAACCAGTTTGAGCTGGGTTCTGTCCCACGCACTGAAAGAGTTTGAACCAATACATCCCTTTACCAGGCTGTTTCACAAACCGGAAACGCTAACTCCCTCCATGTTCCACGTATCAGAAGCCTCCTTGTTCTCCCAGACCTGACTGAAATGCCACCTCCACTATCAAGACTGTCGTCATTCCAATCATAATGATCATCTTTTTTCTCCCTCTAGTCTTGCAGCAGTGATTACACCAATCTGCCTTGAATTAGAGTTGATATTTACATCTTTCTTTCCTCTACTAATCCATCCTTAAAGGCAATGACATGTCTTATTAATCATTTTATTCCCCCTCAGTCTAACAAAACAAACCGTAAAATCTGTTGAGTTAAACTTTTATTCTATCTAGCACTCTGCCTAAAACACACAACATTGTTACCCTTTCTTCCTACTTATATTTTAAAAAATCAATTCTTTACCTCCTCTAAGACCCATTTTCTTTCAGCAAAGAAATGCTATTCTAAGCATATTAGAGGCTTATAGCATACATAGATCCCAGGACATAGATCCCAGGATACCAATACCAAAACAAGTCCTATTCAATAAAAGAAATATATATATGTGTGTTTCTTTGTCTCCATGGTAAGAATTTTACTATTTTTTATATTAAAATATTATTTTTATTAACCTCCTTTAGTGTTAAAGAAAGTGATAGTCACGTTCAAAATAGTAAAGCTAATAGCTAGTATTAAAAAGTGAGGAGAAGCTTTTAAAGACATTTAAACAAAATGACACAAAAGCACATCTCTGAGAGGAAATTACTTTTCTGACAAAGTCTTTTTTTTTTTAATATTTTATTTATTTATTTGACAGAGAGAGAGAGCACAAGCAGGGGGAGCAGGCAGAGGGAGAGAGAGAAGCAGGCTCCCTACCGAGTAAGGATACCAATGTGGGACTCGATCCCAGGACCCTGGGATCATGACCTGAGCCAAAGGCAGATGCTTAACCGACTGAGCCACCCAGGCGCCCCTGACAAAGCCTTTAAGATGACACTGTCTGTTTCTGCTTTTTAGGCATGGAAAAGAACTAGATGGTATTCAAGCCACATTAACATTTTCCCTGGTTATTCCAACTGCAAAGCTTTGAGGCTGCACCATTGCTTCATAACACCTAAACTTGGAGACTTCCACATGAAAAAGTATAATTAAATATCTGATGAGGACATTGGAACTTGTGAGTATGTTTGACAAGAAATACGGAATTAGAATCCCTAAAATTTCTCCATAGTGAAAACAAATCTAATATTTAAATTAAACATGACTATGAGTGTATACAGATGAAGATACAGAGAAAGATACAGGGCTCCTGAGAAAATAACCAAAAATAAAAAATTAAGCATCCTGAGACTACTGTAATTCATTCTCTCTCCAACTCTAAATCAATGCTTCTAGCTAAGGTGAAGAGTTTTTAATAAATAAACAATAAATACATAAATAAATAAGAATTACTAGGAAAAAATAATAGCCACATATGTGGAAAATGCAGAATGTCAAAATGCTATAAACATTTCTAAGTTTCTACTCTCAGTTTCTGTACTGATGTTGTTGCAGACCAGTAACAAACAGATCACAGACCCAGACCAATCTGCAGACCACACATTGAGTAGCACTCCTTGGATAACTCACACAGCTTCTTTGTGTCTCAGTTCCCTTATCTGGCAAGACTGCTCAGTTTGGTGGCTGACACATAGTGGGGGGCAAAGGAGGGAGCAGGGAAGGAGAAGAGATGAATTCAAAGAAACAAACCAACTTTCCTTTTGAAAGCCAAAAATAGTAACCATTTTTCTAGCAATGATCCCAGCACCCCTTAAATCCTGCCCCTATAACTACACATTGAAAAGCCTAGAAAATTAACAAAAAGCCAGTAAATCAACAAAATATCTACTTTGACTCCATGTTCTCTGAAATAATTTGTTAAAGTGAAATGAAAGTGACATGAAAGAAGATCCATGTGATTATACATTTATATTTGTGATACAACAAAAACACTGCTAGAAATGAGAGGAGTGATATTATATGCAACAAGACAAAGCAAGAATTCTTTTTTTAAAGGATGCTAAAGGCTGCAGAATTCAAGAGTTCACTGAGCTGAAAAGGCACAGCAAGAAAATTACTTTTTGCTATTTGCACAATTTTTAAAATATGCACTAAGCAACAATAACATTAAAGGTGAGCTAGAATATGTCCCCGTTTTAACTAGTATATTAATCTCATAACTCTTTAGAGTAAAAGAACTCAGTATTTTAAAAAATAATTTAGCCTTGAGTTAAGAATACTTAAAGAATCTTTAGTTAGGTAAAGACTTCTTAAACATGATAGCAAAAACACAGGCAACAAAAGAAAAAATAGACAAATTAGACTTCATCAAAATTAAAAACTTCTGTGCTTCAAGGGACACCATCAAGAAAGTGAAACTGACAACCCACAGAACTGGAGAAAATATGCACAAATCATATATCTAATAAGAGATCAGTAGCTAGAATATATAAAGAACTCTTAGAACTTAAAAAGACAGTCCAACTGGAAAATGTGAAAAGGCTTTGAGTAGGCATCCTCTGGAGAAGATATACAAATGACCAATATGTACATGAAAAGATGATCAACATCATTAGTCATTAGAGAAATGCAAATCAAAACCATAATGAGACACCCCCTAATACCTACTAGGATGACAAAAGCAAAGACAGACAATAACAAGTGTTGAAGAGGATGGGGAGAAATGGAAACCTTCCCACACTGCCGGTAGGAACACAAGATGGTATAGCACTTTGGGAAACAGTTTGACGATACCTCAAAAAGTGAAACGTAGAATGACCATAGGACCCAGCAATTCCATTCCTAGGTATATACCCAGGAGAAATGAAAACATATTCATTCACATAAAAGCTTATACATACATGTTCATAGCAGCATTATTAATAATAGCCAAAAAAGAAAAAACAACTCAAAACTCTATCAACTGATGAATGGACAAATAAAATATGGTATATCCACACACTGAAGCATTATTGGGCTATAAAAGGGAATGAAGTATGATATATGCTACCATACAGATGAACTTTGAAAACATTATACTAAGTAAAAAAGAGAAGCCAGACATAGAAGGCCACATATTTTGTGGTTCCGTTTAAATAAAATGTCCAGATTAGGCAAATCTATATAGAAAGTAGATTCATGGTTGCTTAAGCCCATGGGGTGTGGGGGAAGAGGAAAAATGGAGAGTATCTGCTTAGAGAATAGGGTTTCTTTCTCGTGACAATGAAAATGTCCTAAAATTGATTGGAGTAATGCTTGAACAGCTCTGTGAACTTATTTAAAACTAGTGAATTGTACACTTTAATGGGTAAATTCTATGGTTATGTTAATTATACCTCATTAAGATTACTTTTTTAAAAATAGAATACCTTAAGAATCCTAGGCTCTACCCCCAAACTGTTGATGGACTCTATAAAATCAGTCATCCCTTTTAACTTAATAACTGTATATCTTCCCCAAAGCCATAATTTTAGGAGGATTAATAAAGGAATTACTATAATCTCATCCCCAATTCCGCACTACATGGCACTACTCATATGTAGGAAAAAGCCCCTCAAAAAAATAATTTATTCAAGTTGATTCTTAAAATTTCCTTACAGAGACATTTTCTTTAATAGTATCTACATTATTTTTAAATCTACAGCAGGTGTATCCCACTTTCCCTGAAGTACTGAAGCAAGGACCCTGTATCAACTCTCAATTTTGGAAAAATACTTTGATAAGCAGATACCAAAGACTGTATTCCATGTTTAATCTTTGTAAAAATTTAAAAAACAATTTTTGCCTTAATCCAGTCTGTGTCTATTTATTAACAGAGCATTTATTTGCTCTTAATGACTTTCCAGCCTTGTATCTGAGTTGTGTGTACTATTCTTTCTATATGGACCTGTTATGGTCTTTAACCTTGTATCATTTGACTCTGAAATGAGAATAATGAGACACTGATTAGTACCCTTGTTTCCTAATAATTTCAGGCCACTTTTTTCCCCACTGTTTTTTTTCCAGGTATAGCTTTATGAATCTTCCAATATAGTTCAAATTCATTCAAATATTCTCAAAAGTTTGCAAGTTTTTTAGTCACTGACTATTGAGTTCATGTATAAAATGAGTGACTCCTTCCACGGGCTCATGATGCTTAGCCACAAGATTTTCCCAAGTGTAATATTTCTTTATTCTCATATTCTCATTATTTGCTCAACAGAGAAAAGTTAAGGCACAGAGAGGTAGAATGGTTCCGAGAAAAGGCATGATTCATTTATTATAAAAAACTGAACTAGTAACTGTTTTCAACACGGAGTACTCAATTCAAAAAAGTGATCATCTACTATGAATCTCTAAAACTTCCAACCGCAAATCCTACAAAATCCAGTGAAACATATGAGTTAAACAGTACAAAAGATAGACAACACCTCAGGCACATAGCTGTGTCAAACACAGAAAGAAACATTTATCTAAGGCAATCCTTAGATAAATAGGCTGGATAGCAATAATACCTTGATCTAACATGTCCTTTCTATGCGCCAGGAAGTGTTCTAAGCTCTGTGTATGTTTATCTTACTTAATCCTCATAACAACCATAGGACATGCGTGGTGTTACTATCCTCAGTTTCTTAGATGAGGAAACTCAGATAGGTCAAACAACTTTGCTGGAGGTCACAGAGATGAATAATGAGGCCAGCATTTTAACCCAGACAATAGGATCACAGAAGCTGTTCTCAACCACTGTGCTTCATTTTTAGGGTGACTGGAGTATATCTCATCCCATATCTGCCCCCAAAAGAATGAAACTGGAAAGAGAAAGGCAAAATAAGGCTCACTTAAGCTCTATCCCCATATATCTGGATAATTACCAGGCAGACTGGATGTTCACTGTTACCATGAACTCAACTGTTCAGACCCAAACTCGTCAACATTTGCAAATTCCTCCTAACCTGTTCTTCTCTCGATGTTCATATCTCAGTTGATTCTTCCAGTCATCCAATTTAGAATTTTGTAATTTTCTTTGGCTTCTCTCTTTTTAAAATTCTACACATATCCACTTACCTTGTCCTGTCCATTCTCCCTCAGATGTATCTTTTCCTTTCCAGTTTCACTATCCTCGTCTAGTCTCTGTTCAATTCACACCTGGCTTAATGGAATGGTCTCTTACCTCACAGACCAAGGTTTTCATCCCCTTCAACCCATCTATATCCCACCACTAGCTAAATGCTTCTAGAATACTTTCCATCATTAACATTCCCTTGCTCAAAAAGCCTAAAATGGATACTCATTTTGCTTACTGATTCAACTCCTTATGACACCATTTAAAGTCCTCAATAATTAAGTTCTCCCTTGCCTAAAATAATGGAATTCTCTGTGAAGAAACAGAAACAAATTCACAAAGGTAGTGCCTTAGCCAGAGTAACTCGGTTAGTGGCCAAATTCAGACCTGAGGCAAGAGCCAATGCTTGTTACGTGCTACCCTTGTCCATCCACATCTCCCAATCCTCTTCAATCTCTCTAAGCCATGTTGGTCTTTGCACAGTTCCTCAAACGACACTCATTTCCAGACCCATTTCCTATTGTCTCCGCTTTCTCAGCTTATCTGAAAAGCATGCTCCCCTCCATTCTTTACTAATTAAAACTTTACCTATCCTTGTTAAGTTCTGGTTCAAACTCCAATTTTTTCCATAAAACACTCATTGAGACCAGTCTGCAATCGTTTCTTCCTTTTCTGACCTCCTAGGGTATTTAATGTCAATGCCACACATTTCTGTATTTGAACAAAGTTGATAAAGTTTCAAATATTAGATATGTATGTATTGTACCCACAATTAGACTACAAATTTTTTAGGAAAAGGGACAGTTCTTTTCCACTGCTTATAGCATCTAGATTCCTCTAGAAAGCTAGCACTCACTCTAAGTGAATATCTAAGATTTGCTGACACTTTCTGGACTACCTTTGACCTGTAGCCAGGGAGCATACTTCTTCCCCAAGGAATGATTCCAGCAGATCAATTGTGAAAATGTTTTAGGACAAAGCACCCTCTTGATATTATTAGAAAAGGAACATAGATAGCACCAACCTTTCCTCCTAAAAGTTCGCCCTGAAATTCTTTATTTGTTTTTAAAGAATAAAACCTTAATAACATCGGTAATGAAGAAAGTATCTTCCGTGGATCAAAAATTTTGAGTAATTCCTAGCAAGTGGAAGGCAGATGAGACTAAAGTGAGAAAGTCATAGTAGACGACACCAGAGCCCAGGAGGACGCCAAGGAAAGTAAGTGCTAGTTTCCCCAAAGGAGCCTCAGAAATCTACAAACAGAATTACAGGATGGTGAAGAGGGACACTCATTAAAGAACTATAATCAAAGCAGCTAGAACCACTGGGTCTGTCTTCAAAAGCATGCAGCATTTAAGGCATTTGAGTTGGATGTTCTGGTCAAGAGACCAAAACCTTACTGAGTCTCCATTTCCACAAGAAAATAGGGAAAATGTCTTCCGCACAGGGTCATCCTGAGCCGATTAAAGGAAAATATGCATGAAAGAATCTAGTTCAGAGCCAGACTAATTTCTCAATAAATATTAATGTATTCCTTCCTTAAAGATGCTACCCCAACCAGCAGCACAGTCACCTCTAAGGAAGGAAGGAAGAGGTAGGAGGCTTCCTTTAGAATCCTGAGCAGGCTGGCATGCCTTCCTCTGAAATCAAATTGATCAGCCCACGGTCTTTTTTTTTTTAAGATTTTATTTTTAAGTTATCTCTATACCCAATGTGGGGCTCAAACTCACAACCCCAAGATCAAGAGTCATATGCTCTACCGGGCGCCTGGGTGGCTCAGTCGGTTAAGCGACTGCCTTCGGCTCAGGTCATGCTCCTAGAGTCCCGGGATCGAGTCCCGCATCGGGCTCCCTGCTCGGCAGGGAGTCTGCTTCTCCCTCTGACCCTCCTCCCTCTCAGGCTCTCTCTCTCTCATTCTCTCTCTCGTAAATAAATAAAATATTAAAAAAAAAAAAAGACATACGCTCTACCAAGTAAGCCATCCAGGTACTCCTGTCAGGCCACTGTCTTGAAGAACCTTTGCTTTTAGATTTCTAAACTCTAAATTCACCCTTTAGCTCAGGTTACAAACAGGAGAAACAACTGAAAACAGGAAGTCATATACTGCAACTTCTCCAAACTCAGACAGCAAGGAAGAAAAGCCAGTTATGTGCCTAAGTCTTATGAGATACAGTGTTCTGCAAGAGCCAAAAACTTCTTTACCACCAGCCTGGTGCTGACACCTGAAGGTCTGTGAGTGGGGCCCAAACTCCCTTGGGTTAAGGCATTGCCCCTATAAATATGCAGTTACTGATAAAAACCGGTTTTTGGACTTCGGCTCCAAATGTTCTTTTCAGCACCTTTTCCCACTTTCTCTCCAGAAAACTTCAGGAACCATGCGAAACTCACTTAAATAACCCTCCTCTCCACAATTTACTCCACAACCTCTCAGAATATAGGCATAAAGTTTATGCTTTGGTTAATTCAATATCATGCCAAAACATATGACTGACTTCAGTCAACAAATCAGAGAGGAAAACCAATGAAACCAGTTTGGTTTGTTTTTTGTGTAGGTACAGACCAAACCAACTGAACAGCGTAACACATACTAGTTACTATTTTTGGAATCTGCCTTACTAGAAACTTAGATTGCTAATTACCACCTTATTTTAGGTGATTGTTTTCTCCTTCCATCTAGATTACATGTCTCTTGAAAACAGGAACTTCGTCTTAGTCATCTTTGAAATCCCCGTTGCCCTGTCAGGGTATCTTGCACCCTTCCTCAAAAACTCTGTAAACAACTGCTGATTTACTGTACTAAAGATGCATGACTTTTCATAATGCTGACTATAATTACCTTTCTGATCGTTCTAGTCCACTTTGTTATAGTCTTATTGGCCCTCACTGTTTTATTTTGATGTATTTTCCCATTCAATGGCATAAAGCTTAGGTGATTCTCAATAATTATGTGTTTTTATTTACTCATATATACCTTTGTATCATGAAAATATTTCACATCTGTGTACTTTATATTTCCAATCACACAATATATTATCTTGAACGTTAAAAATGTTTTCTACTTTTTATTATTTCCTCAAACTATAACCCATCACTTCTACCAAAATACCTGAAACTTGCTATACACATCACAGAAGGACTAAAGTAATCACCTTTCTTATATTGTTATAACACACATAAGGTAACAACTGGCATCTGAAGTAACAAAAAGGTAAAAACAAAACAAAACAAAAACCCTCAAGTGCAACACTAATGTATGTTATATACACAAAGATATGTGCAAATTGCAAACTAGTCTAAATTCTCAGAATAAAATTTAAAAATATGAGTTTAAGTATCAAAAATCACATGATACTATGGTAGAAAAACCCTTACCCTAAACGGTAAGTTATTAAAGAACCTTTTTTTCCCTGGTTTTAAACACTGTTTAAATGTTCTACTGGAACCCAGAGAAAAGTAAAGCATCTCTTGTGTGGCTTTTACAAGATTAGTGCTAAACCTAATTTTACACAAAAAGATCTCTTCCTCAAAAGTTTGGTATGCAATGTGTAGAAATTTACACATTAAATGTATGTGTGTGCGCTTCAATGGATATATCTAAGCTTGTTTTAGATGCATTGTGAGAGCTCATTATTTATAGGCATCCCAGAGATAATCCTTTTTAAAGCAATCCTTTGGAATAAGTGATTTATATGTTTTATGAATCCAAATTTTCATACACTAGATTTTCTTAAAGAAAATTACACCAAAAAAGAAAAAAAATCATTATTTACTCTTATAAATTATGATCAAGACAGCTTAGCCCTTTTCCTTAATCCCCAAGCTTTAAAAAAATAGTTCCATTCCTAAACCAAGATTTTTCTTCATATAAACCTATGTCCTTGCAATGCCTACAGTTTTCAGCAACCTATACTTGGGAATTTTTAGTTAGGAAGATACCAGGACAATAAATGACTGTTTTATATCTTTAGCTTCATTTTAGCCTTCCTATATTCATACCCTAGAGGTTCCAGATTCTTATCCACAAAGTGATTATGGTTTAGGACTGAATCAGATTTGTAACAAATGTCCACTGGGATTCCTCTCCCTATCATCGACGGGTAGAGCCGATATATGTCTTCTAGCTCATCGAATCCGTTCACCTTACCTCAGGGACTTCCCACAATGCTACGTGGTTAGAAGCCTTCTTTCACAAATGACGAAAATGAATGAAAAATGATTTCAGAATAGAAAAATGGAAACCCAAGTCATTATATAGTGTCTAAAGGCTACCCTGCCTCTCCCACCTTACTGCCCAAGCAAGCATTCTAACATATGTACAATAAGGGATATTCTTCTTTAAGGTTTTGAGTTTCATTTTCTCTAATTTTATCTGATTGCTGACATGCATCATTTATATTAACACTTCCATATATCCAGCCACACAATACAATAAAACTTCTAACAGCGATCTAATTTGGAAACCATTATGATTTGTTTTAAATTTCCCAGAAAAATATAAGGCACAAAGTTAATAAAAGGAAATTTCTAGTAAGTATGGTTTTTTATAAATATTACCACATCAAAATGAAACTAACAGCAGTCATGCAATCATGCATAAGTAAAATACAGGCTCTTACTGTTTTTCTTAAAAGCTAATTTAGCATGTCACTCTCTCCTTTTTTGCTATTGTCTTAAAATGTATTTCCCCTCAAAAAATAAAAATAAAAAGTGCTTCCAAAGAGAGAGAAGAAAAAATTACAAACTACAGTATTTTTTATGCTACAAGCTATACAAAAATCTGTCACCATCTATGTTACAATTCTAGTCATCAATAAGGTACTTTTTTTCAATGCACCACTCAAAAATCAATTATATCAACTCTTTTGTATAGAGAAGCAGCACACCTTTCAGGCAACTAGTATTAATGAGTAGACATGACTATAGAATCTCCATCTGTTTCTCTGACAAAGCTGTGGCTACTCTAGTCTCTCATTGAAATTCCATTAATCTGGTGTACCAAGGTCCAATGCGAAAATCAAAACTCCATCTAACCCTTTATCAGCTCACAATAACCTACAAGTGAACTCTGCCTGTTAGCATGCAGCAAGTTATGATTTTGCTATCAATCAGGCAGTTGGCCAATAAAAAAAAAAAAGGCAGGCTGGAAACAGTGTGTCTGGCAGGGTTTGAAGACTTTGTTTTTGTTTTCTGTTTTCATCCCCTTTCAATTTCTATAGGGTGTCTGGACCTTGTGAGATTATGCATTAGTCTCCTTGGCTGTGATTTAATTGCTACCAGCAATCAAGTCGAAGCATCACTGAAGTGTGCTTGAATTTCATTAGAAGATATAACTTATGCTACTTTCCTACAGTACCTAATAAACCATAAAGAAACCAAAACACATATGGCTTGAGGGAATAACTGGAAAATTAGGTAGCCATTTGGGAACTGAGTGAACTTTTGAACCAGAGGAACAGAGAAAAAGAAATATTAAAGGAAAAGACAGACTTAGAATGCACACAAAGATGTGCAGGTTTGACCTTTTCAGTACCTTGAAAATTACATTAGCATTATGAAAAATACATACCATGTTTAGAGTTTATAATCCATCAAGGTTCAGATACTTTGTTAGTGCCTACCATAAGGTAAAAGTCAAAAGGACAAAACAACAATCTGATTTGACAAAAGGCCTTTTGGTGACCTGTGCTAATTTAGTTATACTTATTGTTAAATGCATTATCCTTTTATAATTAATATATCATTAGACTGAGGTCCCATAATGAAGGAAAATTTATTCGGCAAGGGAAAGAGAACACATACCAAATCTATGTTGAAGGGAGAGAGATTGATATGACTAGATGACTTTCAGAGTTTCAGAAATTAAAAATCCAAGTGGTAGTGTTAAAATTAATTTATAATATTCTTAGAAGAAAATGTAAAACTATCATATATGGTATTTCTTATATACCAAAAATGAGTAATACTAAAAGTTAAATTTTCAATCTGCTTAAGAATTGCTTACACCAACACTAATGAAAATGCACCTATATTTAACAAAAAACTTAATGCTATACATAAATATAAGTTTTTAAATAATATTCAAATACTGATAATGTAATCTTTTAACAATAAATCTTTTTCATGCTATTAATGTATTTCCTATATATTTGGTTATGAAAACAAATATGATAAATTATTTACTCATAATAAAGAAAATATGATAATTATGTAAATGCATTATAATTTAATAACAATTCACTTTTTCTAACAAAACACTAGCTCTCATAGATACTTAATTGTTGGATTTCTTAGGTTACAATTTTTAGAAGAATGTACATATTGCTCCCTTGTAATTCAAATTATTTATGCTATCTTTTTAAAACTCTGAGCATATACACTCTATGCACATTTTGTGTGTGTGCATGTATATTCTCCTAAGTATAAATATTCTGTCTGTGTATATGTATACCCACATACTCATTTCTATCTACCAACACTTAACAGAGAAGCAAAACAAATCATTGTAATGTGTCTGAAAAACAGCTCAACTCAAACAATAATTCACTGTTTTGCCTGAAAGTATTATTTATCAATTATAAAACATTTTCTAGTAGAAATGCTTTTGAAGACCAGATTAGGAAGGGTAATGCTCTGTTTCAGATAAGAAGTGTAACTGAAGAGAAATGTGCATCTTTTTAAAAAATAGGGAATACGAGAGAAAGAAATCTCTTCCTTTAAAAATAGAAATTAAATGTTTACCAAAATGTAAAATTCAACATAAAATGGATATGATTATTATTGCTACACATTGTACAAAGTTCTGAATATAAAAAAAAAGATTGTGTTGTTCTGAATCAGTGGTTAGAATGTTTATCACTTATGCATGTACTTGACTTATCCCTGTTCTGCAATAGACATAATTTTATACCTCATAAAAGCAATTTATGTTTCCAAAGGGAATAATCTGGATAACATAAAATGTGGAGTGCTCTGTTGCAGGAAGCATATTTTCATTCAGCAATTGTATTTAGAGATGGAACTGCAGTTTGATCATCATACAGTGGCAGAAGGCATTATTCATTTCTGTGTCTCCATGAAACTTTGAGTGCCACAAATTAATATGCATGGCTAATTTATCGATACACATTCTTAATTTATAACTATCTCTCACCCTTATAAGGTCTCTAGAATGCAGATGCACTCAACTGGCTATAACAGAGAAAGCACACGCTACACTAAAAGCAAGTTTCATAACTTCGGCGAGTTTTTAAAAATTACGAAGAGATAAACAATCGACTTTATTACCCATTCAATTAATACAAAACATTATAACACTACTGTATAATGTGGGGTATCTTTAGGTGACAATGAGGAAAATGAGAATGTGTATTAAAGAAGCATTTGATGAAAACCTGTCTTAATGTGAGAAGGCAATGTAAGAATAATTAATTTAATACTTTATGAACTCATTTTATATGAAGTTTTAAAAAAAGAGATCAAAAATCTTTTTCATTATTTATAAAATAAATAATACAAGAAGCCATTCAGCAGCACAACAAAATTAAGCAAGAATCTGATAATATTAAATTAACCAACAAACTAATAATATTCATACAATGATGTAAACACTCTCTTAAAAATTCTAGTCAAGAAATTTCCTAGGAAAAGAAGGAACTACATACTTAAGAAAAAAACTAGAGAGAGCTCTTCTGTTCCTTAAAATGTTCTGGTAAAGGTAAGTTAACTGAAGCCTCCGCATCTACAGCTTTCCGACAAGACCATCACCTCTACACACTGCATTGTCTTGTGTTGGGATATCTAGAGGTATATTTGATGGCAAAATATCACATACCTTCAGAGTGGGCTTCGTCATCTTTATCATATCTTTCTGAAGCCAATGACACAGTATCTAGAGGCCCAGCAAAAGGGTCATCATATTCTTCCCCATCTTCTGCATCACCTATAGAAGAATCACAGAATAGCCTTTTATAGATTAGCCATCTTAAAAAAAATGTTACTTTGTCAAGAGAGGTAAATTTTACTATTAAACCTAGTCACTGTCATGGAAAAACAGAGTAAAAACAGGTCCTATTTTAACGTATATCTACTATAACTTAAATAAAGTAAGAGTTTCTGGAAGTCAGTGGACAACTGCTTATTTCTGATACAAAAGGATACAAGTTCCAAAATTATGATGGTCTCTACAAAGATGAATACAAAGAAAGTAGAAGCAAGGTAAAGCAGAGTGTGTATCCAAAACAAACAAAAAAAGAAACAGAACCAAAATAATGATAACAAATAATACACAAAAAACTGGAAAGCACAACAGAGAAAATAATTCAAGTTAATTCCATTTACCTACTGAATTATTTGAAAAATTATGATGAGAAATTGATAATTCAAAGCCATATGCACATTTTATGTTTTCATGAAGAATCACAGGGTTACATTAGAGTAGATTAAAAATACTCAGTTGCATTTTCAAGAGCAGGAATCCTTTATGGGAAAAATTACTTTAAAACTCATATAACCCTTTTAAGTTCAAAGTGATTTACAACTTGACACCTTCAATATTCATTCAGTAATATGTTACCATTTTTTTTTTTAATCTTCTAGCCAGTTTTTTACATGATTTCCAAATCCTAGGTTGGTTGGCTCGTTTGAAGTCATTTAATCCCCACAATAAAATCTTGTGGTTTGGGTTTTTTCCACATACCCATTTAGAATAATTTAAAAAAAAAAAAAAGAGTGAATCAGATATTTGCTAGCTTGGGTACATATAAGTACTCATTTTTCAACCATATTCAACCACATCCAAAGAAAATTCAATAAAATTCAAAAAACTATATGCTTTATACTGTATCAATTATCTGTTAATTCAAGAGAAAACCAGCTACCTCAGGGATTACCCAAAAAGCACAATGAAAACCTCCATGGGAATCCTAAAGAACCTACAGTATTACTTTAAGACCATTGCGGAACAGATCCAGATTAAAGCTACCAGTCTCTCCAAAAAAATATCTGTAACCTCTAAAATCCATTTAATGGGTGGCACCCTATTTCTCAATATATTTTTGGTAGAGGAAATAGCCCCTTTGAAAACACCATGAAAGTAATAAAAATAAATCAATATTCATCTTGATTTCTTTATTATTTTGGCATTTCATCAGCACCCATCATCCTTATTCTGAAAAAGATAGGGCTATCTCCCATCAAGGCAGTAAGAGCAGAAGATAGAGGACTATCTTTACTGCCCCTGATGAATCCACCACCAGGTGCACCATATAGGGATGTTTCTTCCCCAAATAAAATTCCAAGGAACACATGTAAACACTATTCATTCCTTAGATCTTAATTTCTTTTCCTTTTAAAATGTTCAAAGTAGGGCGCCTGGGTGGCTCAGTCGCTTAAGCATCTGCCTTCCGCTCAGGTCATGATCCCAGGGTCCTGGGCTTGAGCCCCACATCAGCCTCCTTGCTCAGCAGGCAGTCTGCTTCTCCCTCTGCCCTTCATCTCGCTCACGCTCCCTCTTTCAAATAAATAAGTAAAATCTTAAAAAAAAAAAAAAAAAAAGAAGAAGAAGACTAAAATGTTCAAAGTACTTTTCGGAACATTCTGTGATCCCTTACAATATTTCTTTTATGGAAAGTATTCTGATTTTTTTTTTTTTTGACAGAGAGAGACACAGCGAGAGAGGGAACACACAGGGGGAGTGGGAGAGGGAGAAGCAGGCCTCCCACAGAGCAGGGAGCCCGATGTGGGGCTCGATCCCAGGACCCTGGGATCATGACCTGAGCCGAAGGCAGACACTTAACGACTGAGCCACCCAGGCGCCCCAAGTATTCTGATTTTAAATATGACGTAAGAGAGAACCTCATAAAGTGCTAGTAAAAATATGTTCAGGCATGGAATGACAGCTCATGGAATATATAGTAGTAAAGATGACAAAGTTCTCAATTGCTCTTAGTTGCTGGAGTATCCTTACATTCTCAATAAAGTAAGAATTGCTATAGTATGAATTTGCAAAGGATATTTCATATCGTGAACTATAAAATAAATCTTGCTGTGAAAAAAAAATATCAGGATACCTCAAATATACTGCCCCAACTTAGCACTTGGCATGGATAATATTATGAATAATTTCATAATTATTCAGGCTTAAATCTATTTAACTCTACATGGAAAAAAGTTAAAAGTTAAAAAGTTTAAAAAATCAGGATTTGTTGGGCGCCTGGGTGGCTCAGTTGGTTAAAAAATCAGGATTTGTTATCTTTTGATAATATCCATTATATGTTCTTATGTGTGTATCCATGTATATACACATACACACATACACACACTGATCTATATTTACATATGTATGCACACAGCAAAAAGATCATTATTAAAGCTATAAAATAATATTTAATGAGTTAAGAATATTTTCTACAAATTGGTTACTAACAGGTTAAAGACTTCTGTGGTTTCTGTGTTAAAAAAAAACTTCTTGTATTATTTATTAAAATAAAATTGTCTTCAGCTTTCCATTCTAAGAACTGCAGCTCATTTCAAATGTTTTTTTATAAGTAATGTGATAATTTATATTTATCTAAAACAAAATAAATTAAATACTGCTACTGGCTTCTTTTCTCCCCCTACCCTCCTTTTTTTCCCTTTTTTAAGCTCCCTTGAATTAACCCAGAAATTTAAAAAAAAAAAAAAATTTTTTTTAAATCTCTGTGGTATCTATATAGGGTTATTCCCTTTTCAACCACACTAAGTTGAAAGGACACATCATTTCTCAAAATAGTCTTCTTCATTTTACTGCTGTTCCAGGGGTGATCCATCCCTTTTCCTCCTTCCCAATTACTTTTTTTCAACCCAACGAAGAGCTGTAGTATAAGGACCTTAAACCGAACACAGGGGTCGCTGTTGAGTAATGCAAAGCTTTTTTTTTTTTTTTTCTCCCCAGGGGCTGAGTATTTGCAGCAATACCTGCAAAGACTCCTATAAATTAAAAGGTAAATGTTCAACTTGTGTTTATGTAATAGAAAACTGAACTCCAAAGCAACAATGGGCATCAGGTAAATGTATCCAATACAATTTACAGACATAATTGAAAGCATTACAGCCTAATCAGACATCTAAAAGAAAAGCATGCTCAAATGAAATGTCTACAGAATCATTAGTTGGCAGCCATTCTACTACAATCACACATAATGTCAGTGGTGCCTTGAGCCTGTGCCAATGACAACAGCATAAATTTTGCATCTCATTTCTGTGGTCATAAAATTAATGATCAGTTTAAAAACACTTCTTTGTAAAAGTTATTGTGCAAAGAAAAGACATGAATTCGTCCCTGTTATGTACTCACAAGGATAATTATGGGGCTGTTGCTCATTAATACTGTTTCTTGTTTCCCTAGAAAACCATTTGATTTATCCCACAACTTTTAAAAGTTTAATTAACGATACAAAGTTAACAGCCTAAAAGACAATGATCCAAGACTTCCCTTCCTATAATTTCAGTAGCAACTTAAATATTATGGCAAAAATCAAAGCTGAGTCTTACCACAGCAGCATATTTCTCTGATAAACATTTTTAAGTTTATAATAGTTGAGTTCAAATCACTATTATCCCTTCCTCATTATATCGTTCATCATCAATTAACATTTTCCTGAACGCCTAGAGATGGAGCCCACCAGCAGCTGAACAGTCATGATCTCTACCACGGCAGAAGGTGATTGAACCAATTTACTGCTTGTTTTGTCAAACAAGTCTTATCTGAAACACAACCAGGTAAACGTTAAACTAAATAATATACCTAAAACTTAGGTGACGGTCATTCCCCCTTTATAGCATGAAAGGCAGACTTGAGGAGAAAAAGGACTTGAGTGAAAACAAATTAATTTCTAATTCTCTATTCCGTTCACTTGTCCAAATTAATGTCTCAAGTAATAACATACAACCAAATTGACAGCATTACGCACTTAACGTGTCATTTCTTAAGGGAATCTGTGGTTTCATTCTTAAGACTTTGAAAGATTTAGGTCACCACAAGGAGATTCTGTTCATAACTCGTCTGCAATCGGAGAGCTTAATAGCAAGCAGATATGAGGCGGAGCTTTAACATAAGGATATCATTTCTCAAGCACTACCTCTGAAATATACTTCTACTACAGTAGGCCCCATCATTTCAGACATACGTAACACATTTGTACAAGGCCAGAGATGGGCGGGGGGCAGGGAGGGAGCTCAAGTTATTTGCTCAGCTTTCATTGGTGGGATAACTTCCAACCAAACATGCACTATATTTAAAACGATAAAGGAAAGGACATTAAACATCATCCAAACTTTTGACTTCTCTGTGTTCTTAAGGATTCCATCAGAGCCAACTAAAATGAATCCCTTCTTACCTAACCTTACCTTACCTAATACCTCTGGCTATTTAAAAAAAAGCATGTTAGTCCATTAATAAACTTAATAACACAAATGAGGTCAAAGGAAATTGCTAAGTAAATCTATGCATATTTAACGATATCAATGAAGTCTCAAGGAGAAAATCGATTACATAATTTTTTTAATTAGAGGAAAAATATTTTACAGAAGAAAATGAGAGCTTTTTATTTTTTTTTGAGATTTTATTTATTTGAGAGAGAGAGAGCACAGAGGGAGAGGGAGAAGCAGACTCCCCGCTGAGCAGGGAGCCCGATGCAGGACTTGATCCCAGGACCCTGAGATCATGACCTGAGCCAAAGGCAGATGCTTAACCCAGGTGCCCCGAAAATGAGAGCTTTTTAGCTATGGCATCTAAAGGGAACTGAAAACAGTATATTCATATTTTTAAGCTATAGACACTAATATTTTGCAAATTTGAAAATATTCTCTTGAAATATGTGTTAATATGTCCTCCTTTCAATAATTTATAATTCCCTCAAAAAGTATTTGAAAACTGAATTATAAATCAAGATTTACTTAAATCAAGATTTACTTAAATCCTCTTGATAAATGAAGTTGAATCTGAGAATACACACTAATATAATATTTATTGAATGTCAGTAGACATATGTGTCATGCATAGGTATCTTCACATTATCTGAATCATTCTATAAAGATATTAATCATACCTAAATTACACTGAAGTAAAAAAAAAGACTAATATGAGGGCAAGATACAAGTAAAACTTTTTTATCACATACCTAATGTATATTAGAAAATTCTGTCTTATACTCAGTCAATAACAGTCTTTACTCAATTAGTAATATATTTTCATTAGAAAAATAATTACTTTGGGGCACCTGGATGGCTCAGTTGGTTAAGTGTCTGCCTTTGGCTCAGGTCATGATCCCAGGGTCCTGGGATTGAGCCCCACATCGGGCTCCCTGCTCAGCATGGAGCCTGCTTCTCCCTCTCTCCCCTGCTCGTGCTCTATCTCTCGCTATCTCTCTCTCTCTCTCTCTCAAATAAAATATTAAAGAAAAATAATTACTTCAGGTCACATTTAAGGGACTTATGACCATGTCATATGACAGGAACAAATTCTAAAATAATCATAATTCTATTCTAAAATAATTCTAAAAGTAGCATAATTTTAGTGCATGAAGCCTAATTCGGCAGTACACTCTATACTATACTGCAACCAAGAAGAGGAAACTAGGGATAATTACTCCATCATGTACAATATTTGAAGGATATAAGAAGGAGCTCTCTCTGGGGCACCTTGGTAGCTCAATCTGTTAAGCGTCTGACTCTTAATTTTAGCTCAGGTCATGATCTCAAGGTCATGAGATCGAGCCCTAAGTTGCACTTCATGCTCAGCGTGGAGTCTGCCTGAGATTCCCTCTCTCCCTCTGTCCCACACCCACCCCCCCCAAATAAATAAAATCTTCCAAAAAAAAAAAAAGATTCTCTCCCCCTCTCCCTCTACCCCTCCCCCTCTCTCATGCAAGGGCACGCTCTCTCTCACTCTCTCAAATAAATTAAATTTTTTTTTTTAAAAAGGAGCACTCTATTCTAGATAGAATAAGCAAAATTTCAAATAAGTAACAGGGACTAGACTAAGCAAGATGGGTTCTAGTTGCTTAGATTCAAATCTTTCTTATATACAAGTAAAACTGAGGAATTTAGAAAATCAACTGATAATTTATTCTTTTTTTAATAAATTTTTTTAAGATTTTATTTATTTATTTGAGAGAGAGAGAGAAAGTGAGAGAGAGAGCATGAGAGGGGGGAGGGTCAGAGGGAGAAGCAGACTCCCTGCTGAGCAGGGAGCCCAATGTGAGACTCAATCCTGGGACTCCGGGATCATGACCTGAGCCGAAGGCAGTCACTTAACCGACTGAGCCACCCAGGTGCCCCTGAAAATTTATTCGAAAGTCACAATTTATCAGACCTCAATGGAGAATCTAGACTTGAGTATAGAAAGAGATATAATCAAGAATCCTTAATAAATTAAAGAAATGAAAAGGGAAGTTTTCAGACAACAGCTGAAAATGAATATAAACAGCAAATAGAAAATTAACTTAATGAACAAGCTTCAATATCTAGGAGCCACTGTGATAAAATATTTCTACAAGTTCAAATTATTCTCACCAAAAAAAAAAGGAAATACTTTTTTAAAGTCCTCTAAGATCTATGCAGCTCAGTGTTTCAACAACTGTATTGATTCAACTAGTTTTAAGAATTGAAAAACATCGGGGCGCCTGGGTGGCTCAGTTGGTTAAGCGACTGCCTTCGGCTCAGGTCATGATCCTGGAG
>NC_058414.1:57315599-57435108 GCF_002201575.2 Neomonachus schauinslandi
ATGATCCTGGAGTCCCGGGATCGAGTCCCGCATCGGGCTCCCTGCTCGGCAGGGAGTCTGCTTCTCCCTCTGACCCTCCCCTCTCTCCTGCTCTCTCTCTGTCTCAAATAAATAAATAAAATTTAAAAAAAAAAAAAAAAAAAGAATTGAAAAACATCAAACTATAAATTCTATATTGTTAAATCTTAGGATGAGGGGGTAGTACCTACAGTGTAAGGGGAGGGAGGAGATACAGAGGGAGTAAGGAAGGATGATAAACATCCATGTATATTAGACAAACTAATAATTCACTAATTAGAAATGAATAACTGAATTAATTCATTTTATTTAAGAATTGTTCACCTGGTCCTTTTCTCTTCCATTAATGATATTAAAATGGTATTTAACTGCCATTTTAAAAAGATAAAATAGGTGAAATAGGAATATAAAAGTAAAAAGGGGGCGCCTGGGTGACTCAGTTGGTTAAGCGACTGCCTTCGGCTCAGGTCATGATCCTGGAGTCCCGGGATCGAGTCCCGCATCGGGCTCCCTGCTCAGCAGGGAGTCTGCTTCTCCCTCTGACCCTCCCCCCTCTCATGCTCTCTCTCTCTATCTCATTCTCTCTCTCAAATAAATAAATAAAATCTTTAAAAAAAAAAAAGTAAAAAGGAGGAAAATATCCTGTGTTTACTTCATTGTGACCCCATATTGACCTGAGAGAGAGTGAGAGAGGAGGGAGAAAAAGAGAAAGAGCAGGAAAACAGCCAAAAGGAATTCTGCCCAGGTCTGCTTGGATGAAGACAACCCAAAACCCCAAAGAGAAAATATAAGAAGAAAAAGAGAAGTAGCACTATTCAAAACATATTTAGATGAATTTACTCAATGTAGAGGTCTGATAATTACTAATTTCCTATTTAAAAAAAATATGTATCTTGAATAATTACTTTGTAACTATTAAGTCTGTACTAACTTTGCTACTCCTAATTACAGGAATAATTCTTTTTAGAACAAAGCTGAATATACTTTGAGGGTATAATGGCATAAAATTACTCAGCTTCTCATATTTCTCCAAGGTATACATCTAATTTATCCATAGGCTTACTTTTAAGCAGGCACTCTTGGTGACTAGTTAACTCAATACAGGAGTACTGAACTACAAATGACTTGTTCAGAGAAAGATGGTTATGGGGAATCTCTGAATTCTGTGGTTTTTGAACTCCTATTCCAGGCTCATTTTTCACTTTCTATCAAATACTACAAATTTCCATTCTCTTTAGAGACAAAGACTGTACCTCAGCAATATAATTTTAATATCTACATGTCTGAACAAGTCCTAAACCAAAATACCAAAGGCAAAGTTCCTACCCAATTATTGAATCATATACAATTATACAATGACTTCATTATCACGCTTTCTTAGCTTACAATTTTTTAATGTACAAGTAATTAAGTCACAACAAGAGCTTGATAAATAATCACTGGAACAGAGTATGTCTTTTAAGACAGAACCTGTAATCTAGTATTCCTCTATAAACAGAGCATTGTATAAAAGTTACAGTAAGAATGCATAAATTCATTACTTCTATATTCAACTAAGCAAAATGCAGTATGATTAAACCTACAGTTCAGGATTGGTTGTCAAGTACAAAGAAGTGGGTATTTGTGGGGAAGAAGAGTTTCCTGCTCTTCTCTTTATTTAATAGTGCTAAAAATTTCCATATGAAAAAAAACATCTCATTCCCTCAAATCACAGTGATCTTGATGATTTAATGCGAAAAGAAACTATGGTCTGTCTGGTGAAGTACTTGGTTTATTGAAACTGTCATTACTCTCTCACTTATCAGTTGGCAGAGATATGAATTACTCTGTGGTATCTGCTAACCCCAGTTAGAAGATGCCATACTGTTTTTCCCCAAACCCAGATCCTAACTCCACATAGGTTAGCTGACCTTATGTTGTGACCCTCCTACCAGCATCCACAGGCTTCAGGTCATGACCTATGAATTAGCATCCTGAAAGTAAGGGCCATACCCAGTTTCCCTTATAGAACTGAAGACATGAAATAGTAGGAACTTCCTATGCCCTTCTTGGTTTGGTTTTCAATACGCTAAACAACCATCCCCCAAATCTAAAGGAAGTCAATCAGGTTACCAGCACTCTCGCATATTTTGAAAAAATTAAATTGAACTCCTTCTCTGAAAATTTCTATAGCATACATTTATTCATATCAAAAGAATCACAGTAATAAAAACCAGCAATTGAGAGAGATTTCACTCATATTTTCAAACAAAAATTGATACTGTTTTAAGACAATGACTCTTTAAAAACATTACCTATGGGGCGCCTGGGTGGCTCAGTTGGTTAAGCGACTGCCTTCGGCTCAGCTCATGATCCTGGAGTCCCGGGATCGAGTCCCGCATCGGGCTCCCTGCTCAGCAGGGAGTCTGCTTCTCCCTCTCCCGCTCCCCCCTCTTGTGCTCTTTCTCTCTCTCAAATAAATAAATAAAATCTTTAAAAAAATAAATTAATTAAATAAAATAAAAACATTACCTATGAGCAGCCAGCCACAGGCCCTCCTGACCCCACCACAGCTATAAAATCATCTCGGCTATGTTAAATGGTGTTAGTTTGGTATCTCACCTCTGCTTTACCGAATTATTCCATGTGTTGCTGCAAGCATACACTTTTCTTAACAAAGTTCTGTCACAGTGTGAAAACACATTAAAACACCTAACAAACGTTAAACACACAAGATTTCTGCATCAGGAGACAGTGCCGAGTAGATTCGGGATATGCTTCTTAATTTTTTTCTCAGCAGGGGGAGCTAGCACTCTCATCTTGAAAATCTAAGTATACAATCTGGAAATTGAAATTTTGATCCCAACTATCAAATTTCAGTATGTTTTACATTACCCTATTGAACATCTCTACAAGGATAAAAAATTTCAAGGTGGACAAACTTGAGAATTTACCTTTGTCTTGAAAGTCCTGAAGATAGCTGGAAAATAAAGCAAGAATATTATATTTTAAGATGAGGGTTGACAAATCAAAACAAGGTCTATTCATTGGCAATAATTCACACCTATTTTAAAATCTATATCATAAATACACATTTAGAGAAAAAAGTACTTCCTATCCTGAAATAACAATTCCAAAAGGCTTATGGATTTATAATAAAAGTATTTTTAAAGACCTAAGATACTGTAGTAGAATCAAAATCTTTAATATCCATGATATACATTTATTCATTTCTATATCTAGAGGTATTTATATTAAAATTCTCAATCTACCTTTGTCCTATTATTTAAACCACATACATCCTCAAATAATCAAAATAAACAGATGGATTTTGCTAGAATGCTTAGAAAAATATATATAATCAAGAATCTTCACAAAAAAGGATAATATGATAAGCGTATCAGTTTTTAAAAACTATTATAGAGGACATATACTTTGTCCTTTAAAACATTTAACACCAATTAAATTAGGACATAAAAAAAGTAATTCCATGATAATTCTTTATTAAAATGTTAACTACAAAGTTGCTTCTGAGTAAGAAATAAAAACAGCGAGTAAGTGACTTACATAGGCTTTATATCTTTTATCTTCTTAATAAGGGATTCTCTCTTTTCCTTTGCTTTCTTGGATAAATTTTCCCCTCTCAGTGTGTCTGCCACAAATGTTTCAACATCTAAACCATGAAACATAAGAAACAGGATACAAATTATAGGAAAGAATCATTTTTTGTGAAGACAAATAGGACAATGATTGTTTCTACCCATAAGTGTTAATATCTGTACAATTTGTTACAGTTATTTATCAATCCAAAGCATAACAGTTGAAATATGTTTCAAATACTAAATTGGACAAATCTGCACACCACTTAGCTAATAAAATTTGTATGCTCTACTTATGCTTAGCACAGCAAATGCTATTTGGATGTTTGGCATCATTAAACCAGAGAGAAGCTCACAAGTTTTAATAAACTATGGTGCCCCATAAAACAAATTCTCTCATATAAAAGCAAGCACAGAGCTTTTATGCATGTGTTACTATCATTTTTATAGTATTTTGTAAGCTCCTGTATGAACGGGTCATTCACAATATTATATCAATATAAGCTAATGTCTCTGGCAAGGTCCTGTTTTTCCCAGTGTAAATCCCTTCTTCTAACCAAGATTCCAAATCAAACCCTCCTCCTTCCTACCTGCCCCACCCATTCTACCAGCCACCTTCAAAAAGAAAGGATAATCTGCTGTGTGGTTTTGTGTGTTCTTGCTTTCTGCCTTGGTATTACCACCTGGAAATATTTCTTTAAATACAGGAAGAAGTGGCAAAAATAGATTCATCTGCTATTTTAAAATATAGTAACCAAGAAATAAGATTTCCATGGCTTCATATAACATTTCCACAAGGCCTCTTTTTTTTTAATTTAGTAAACTTGTAAATTATTCTGCTTTCTAATTCTCTCTAGTACAAAATTCCAACTAGTCCTTACTGGTTTGATTTTATAATAGCCCCATTCATATTGTTCATGAACCATTGTGCAACTTTAAATTAATTTTATATTCAGAAGTTCAAATCTTACTTTGAGATATCTAATATAAAGGATACCATAAAAAATTTTAAAGTAGGTATGACTGTAAACCATCCATATTTCATACTGAAGAGATGTATGTATGTTTTACTTTCTTTTTATTTAACTACTTTGTCTCCTAACTCACACTGATAAAAAGAGTATCAAAGCATACGATAACACTATATGTAATTAATTCAAAGCACTATAATAGTCTTCCAACTGTACTTATAATTAACCATTTAAAACCTAATATTTGAGGTAAAACGTTGTAATCGATTTTAAATTCTTGATTACAATAGTATCTTGATCCAATAAGCAAAGGTGATTAAACTGTTATCCCATACATGCATAATAAATGTATAAAGATAATTTTCACTAAATCAATATGACAAATGAAAGAATTAAAATTTAATCTTGGAATAATTTTTTTAAATAGCTTTCTGGTTTGAAGTCCATTAATGACTGTTGCAAGCAAGTATCAAAACGAAATGAAAGCAAAATGCCACAGCTTCTTTTTACTCGATCTGTCCATATATTGAAGAGGAGGACATATAGACATAATCCATAACCAGTGCAAATTAGACCCAGACTTCTAAAGTGAGTTCAAAATAATGAAACTTATTTTAAAACACACACACACACAAAAGCACTCTCCCCTAAACTCTTTAAATTTTGTACCCAGAGAAACAAGCAACCTTTGGACATTCAGACATTAGCTGAAATGGAAAAGATCACTGGCTTCTCTGAGATGGTTACAATAAATCTACTAAAAAAAGTGGAAAAAGGGAAGGAGTAGCATCTCTACTGCTGATTCTTTCTTCCAACCGGACTCAATTCTTGGGAGAATCTCTGGTACAATGACTGGTGAATAGTCTGCTTAATGTTACTTTCACTCAGTGTTTGTCTTTAATTCCCTCATCCACAAGTATTTAATTGCCTATTTTACATTTTCATTACACAACCCAAATTTAAACAAACAGGATCTATTTTCTATCTCCAGAAGCAATAACAGAAGGAATTACAGCCCGAGTTATTTCTTTAAAAGGTCGTTTCAATTCTATAAAAACTCAGGAAACATAAAAAGCTGCAATGCTCTATATATAGGTTTCCTAACACTCCCAAAAAATATTTTTAAAATTCTGACCCATGCTATTTTATAAGAAATGCTTGTTGAAAGAGTGTGAGACTGCTGGAAGAATCCTGTTGTTTGTTTGTTGAGGGGGAGGAGATTCAGAGATCTGGCAAGGGAAAAAAATCTATAGTTTTAGAGTAGTCTTGATGTATTTATTCTTAAACTAATCCCAGAAAGGGGGTTTAAGGCAACTAAAAAGATGTAATAAACGCTGAATTTTTTATAAATTATTTCCTAGGAGACAGGGAAAGTGTAAGAACTGTTTTTGCTCTTTTCTTGTGTTTTTTCTCTTTTTTAACAAATAAGTTAGGAACTCTAAAGTGGAATTGATTCCTGAAACCTTAGTTTGTTGGTGCCCACAGATTTAGTCGGTTTTGAAGTTTTTGAAATCTGGGTTATTTCTTAAAATCCACACGGTGCCCATTTATTTTCGAATTGAACAGAAACAGCCTCTCCCAGGCACGGGACACCCTCAGGATGCGCGGGGGACCCTTCGGCCGCGTCCCTGCGCAAAGCAGGGACCCTGCTCGCCCAGCGCAAAGACCGGACGAGCACTGAGAAGTTACTCCGGGCTTTCCCGGGAGACACTTAGGCTCTGCGGTCCTCGAACACTCGACATTTGGAGTGTTAAATCCCGGGGTTCCTGTCATAGGAGCTGTGACCAGGGAGCACGGGTTTGGGGCAGCGCCCTCGCCAGACAAATGGGACTGGATCTGCGGCTTTGTAGCTCAGAGCCAGGGTAATATTTCAAAAGCGGGCAATAAAAGTCCTAGACGAATCAAGCGCTCCTCTGGCTGGTTGGAAAAGAGATTTGAAGCTTTTTATTGTGCTCTGAGTAGCCCTGCAAACGACAAACTAGTGAGCGCGTTAGCCCCGTTCTATCTTCCTTTAGGGGTTGTGTTCCTCGGTTAATATGTAGATTTCACTGACTCCAGACTGCCTGTAATTCGGGGAACAGCCGTAATTCGATTGCAAGAAAAGGTCAGCCTGCTCCTCCCTAGCCTCTCGGCCTGGCGAGTGAGAATTCCTCTTCCTCAGAGGGAGGGGCTCCACTCACGCACGCACGCATCGAAGCTTGGGGACCCGCTCGGCCGGCGCGGAGAAAGCACAGCTCCCGGGAGCCCCAACGCAGCAGGTCTAACCCCCAGCACCACCTCGCTCGCAGCCACGCAGACTGCGGGTCAGCGCCGCTGGCATTTAACCCCAGAATCAGCCCCATCTCCATCAGCCTCTGCCCCCAAGGCATCACCAAGGAAAAAGTTATCCCAGAGACTGCAAAGGTGGTGGTGAGTTTTGGTCCTTTTACACCTTAACACTGTCGAGAATAAACCTTATCTCCCGGTACAACTGTAAAGATCTGGGGCAGAGGGCCCTGAGAAGATCAGACTTACAAGTGCTCTGTAGATAACTGTTAAGGTCTGAAAACAAAATTAAAAGATGACATCATGTCTTGGCTCAGCAATCTCAAGCAGTTTAAGTTAGAAACCTCTCAAAAGCCATCACAACCCCTAAGAGGCAAACACAGCACACACCAAACCACCGAATGGTATTCCAATTTCCTCTTTTTCTTCTTCTTCTTCTGTAGGAATGGACCCCCAGAAAAACTGCCCACCCCCTATGTCTTCCCCTGTAGTTCAAGTGGCTAGGACAGGTATTTAATACGCACACACACACACACATACAGAGAGAGAGAGAGAGAGAGAGGTGCTAACTGCTTTCTACCACCTTCCACATGGATCACACAGTGAAAAACCTGAAACCACAACAGATTAGAACGGTTTTTAAATTCCTGCAAATGAAAAAATAAAATGCCACCCTTTCAAAGCTCAGTACACAGGTTCCCACTCTTGAAGAAAGCTGAGGTTTGGCCACTTGCCCTCACCATCCTTCACCAGCCAGCAGCCTAGAAAATGACTTGCTGGGAGGTTGTAAATAAGTCACAAAGGTAACACCTGATGTCTTCTGCCTCCTCTCCTAACCACCCAATACCACCCTGAGAAGGCTTGCCTGCATACACACACACACACACACACACAGAGCCTCTGTGATGGCCTGAATTGTATAGGAGAGGGGAAGAATTGGACTGAATCCACTACCATTTGCTCAGCTCCAGATCAATAACATAAGTGTAAAACCAATTACACATCACCCCCAAATGGCTTTACTTACTTAATTCCACATCCTTCTCTACTTTATGAATTGGGCCAGGTTTTACTATGTATTCACTAAGGTACTACTACCAAACTTAATATGGTGAGAATCCCAGCCAAACTTTAAGGCGACATAAGAAAAAAAATAATAAACTTTTCTTCTCTGTTAAAGGGGGTACAGTCTGATCAAACACCTACTGGTAAAAACATAAAAATCAATTAAACTGGGCACATGTAGATCAATGGAGCCAATGCCCAAAGTTGGAAAATGGCTAAGTGAAAAGTTATTGATCCTCTAATCAATGTCTTCCCTTGATTACTTAGCACTTTTACAGGTTATAGTTGAACTGTGGATTTTCCAAACATGGAAGAGGAGGAGCCAAGGAGTTCTCACAGTACAATAAGTAAAACATTCCTGAGTCTTACAATCCAATCATCTGACAAAATTTTCAAAATGGGCTTTGGAGGCTAAATGACTTATTTTGATAGAAAACTGGGCTGTTGAAGAATATAGATGAACATCTTTCACCTCTAAAAGATGACTCTTGATAAATAACACCTTATAATAATCAAAATCTTTTTACCACGCATTTTCAAAGAAGCCACAGTGAATAACACATTAGTCTGAGATTTACACTATATTCACTGTTAGGTAGCACCTATTGTAATGTGTTCAGTATGTGATTGAAAAAGAAATGTAAACTCAGTGGAATGAAAAAGATAGACTTGGCTTTAATTGAAAAAGACAAACTAAGTGAATAATGAGTATATAAAAACTAGTCTATGCCACTTTTATCACCCATATATGACACTTAATCTTAAATTTATGAGAGACAACTGAAGTGTGTTTCAAATCACCAGAGGCTTCTCCTATGCTGTTGTTTCTATCTTCCTTCTAGTAATACTTTAATGCTGATAATGTAGAGATAAACCCATTTGGAAATTTTTTTCTCATTTTTTAATATACTTAGATTCCTTCTTTTTTTTCCTTCAAAGATTTCATTTATTTTTCAACAGAGAGAGAGAGATAGCGAGAGAGGGAACACAAGCAGGGGGAGTGGGAGAGGGAGAAGCAGGGCTCCTGCTGAGCAGGGAGCCCGATGCGGGGCTCGATCCCAGGACCCTGGGATCATGACCTGAGCAGAAGGCAGATGCTTAATGACTGAGCCACCCAGGCGCCCTAGATTCCTTTTTTTTTTTTTAAAGAAATCCAGTGATAACTTGGGTTGAGTAACTATAAAAACTGTACATACTATCAAGAGCCTTATTTAGTAATCTGAGATGAAAATACTTTCAGTGGAAAGCAATGGTGGAAAACAAGCCAGCCAAAGATCCCCTCCCAAGAAAAAGTAGGATATTATACGCTTAATACAGGCAAATAATTTTCTTAGCATCACATCTTAATTCATCTATGTTATTCGACCCATAACAAGAAATTATAAATTTTTGATCCTTTGATTTACAAACACATATTCCTGTTTCTAGAAGAGAAAACCTTAGAGGCATCATAGACTGATTTCATTTTGAGTTCAAATATCCTCATAGCAACTTTATGCTCATTAGTTATTACTGCCAAAATGGGGCAGGCTTGTTCTTGCTCTGTAGGAAAATCCAGGTGCTAAAGAAGTAGGTGACTATTGGTGACTCAGTAGGTGGCACTCTTCCCTTTACATACTCAGCGAATGCCCCAGAAGCAAATTATGGGACCCTAGATGTACTATAAATAATCCTCATAGGAAAAATAAACCCAAAATGTTGACCAAATTATAAATGGAACTTAGGAAAGGTGGAAATCAAACCATACTATTCTTAGCATTGAAAAAATTCTCCATCTATTTCAACTGAATTGCATTCTTTACCTTGTGCCCCTAAAGGGATTATCAATTTTAATGTGTGAAGTTTAAAAAAAAAAAATGTTCTGGAAATCCCCAGTAGGGAAAAATGCAATATTTCTAATCAAGACTGCCCTGTGAAAAAAAACCTCAAAGTCACTCTGCAGAAACCATATAGCCACTTTGTTTATTGTTTGTTTGGTTTGGTTTGGTTTTGATTTTTCAGAGTACTGACAACCACTATTTTCTCCTGTTAGCGTTGGTTTCATTTTCTAACTTAATAAAAAGAAACTTACATCCTCTTACAGCTTTTCTCTTCAAACATGTTGTCCTAAAACAAATCAATGAGAATGAATGAGAATATCTGATTGCAAACTACTAACACTCCAGTATTCAAAGGATGATTAAACAAATGAAGGGGGTTGAGAGCCCGTAGTTCTAGTTCTCTCACTTTCTCGCCTGCCCGGAGAAAAAACTCACATAAATCAAGATTATTCTTGCTGTTAGTCCTAGTCAAAATATTTGGATGTAGGAAAAGATTAAATGGACAAGATTCAGAATTATCCATTGATTCCAATTATCCAGGCTAAACTTGTTCTTCCATTGTTGTGGAAAAAAATGAAAGGTTGCTTGTAGTGCATAGGCAGTTCAAAATTTGCTTTTAACAAAAATCTATAACCTTTTTTCTATTCATGTAACAAAAGAAAAATACACTTTTATAAGAAGTATAGGCTTTCAAGATTTAATATACTGATCCCGGAGAAATATGTATCACTAACAGTCAAAACTATAAGCCCCTTTTTCAAGAGTATCATTAAATGTAGTTAAGAATGATAGCATCTATGGGTTTTTGCATTTCTAGAGAATGTTTTAGAGGGGAAGGAATGAGAAGAGAGGGGAACAAATATTGAAGGGAAGCCTAAAACTGCTATAATCAGAACGAAAAATAAGGAGAAAGAAAATAATATAAACTGATAAGAATACATTGAAGCACCTATCTCTATCAAGCAGTTGAAATGTCAAACATTTAACACACATGACATACAATGATTTGGATAATAGGCACATGGAACACAAAGGGAACTGTCTGAGCAATGTTATTTTGATAGGCATTATCTTTTGACTTTGTATCATTTTTTTCTGTAGGCAAGGATTTGAAGTGCCTGCAAAGTTTAGGTCCTTATCTTCTCTACATGGGAATTCTAGCATGGTGTCAAACATTCTCAGAGGGCTCAACTGTTAACTACAATTCACCACTACTAATATCTCCTTCTTAGTTTCAGAAAGTACTAGGTAATCCAGCATTCAAACCAATGCTCTCCCTCTATAGTTTTAGTAATTTTAAATCTAGCCATGTACTATTACCCAACACACTTGAATTATGCAAATAATCATGCACAATCCCAACAGAATTTTTTGGATGCAAAATGTGAAAAAACTGCTGAGAACCTTTATTCTTGAAACCTTTCCGGAAAGATTTTAATTACAGTTAAACACAAAATGTTAACATCCTTCTTTGAATAAGTTAAAAAAGAAAACTGAAAAACACTAGTTCTCTTGTTTCATTTCTTTAAAAAGTATAGACAGATAGATAGATAAATAGATATTCCCTCAAATCCATACCTCTTGAAAATGTCCTCTGATTATAGTGTAAGCCAAATTTTAATATTAATTTTAATTTTTTAATTTTCATATTTTTAATTTTCATATTTTCATATTTGTTTTTAATACTTCATGTGTTTTGATATGTGATTTGTTTAATAATATGAAATATTGAAAACATCAGTAAGATGACTTTTAAAACATTCATTTCGGACATTATGCAGGCATATTAACTGACTAAAGAGAGAGAAATGGCTAAAGTAAATAGGAAGTTAGCATTGGTAGATAATTTAAATATTATGTAATTCTAAGCTTTCAACAAATTATATACATAAGGGCCAAATAAAATATTTGTAATCTATGGGAATCAGAGGATAATGAGTCTCATAACCTATATGTCATACTATCTGCAAAAGTATGATTATGGACCCAAACAGCAAACTGCCTCCTGTTGGAACTCTCAAGCTTTAAAGGTGTGCACCCAGAGGTCTGAACTTTATTTCTTAAAGTCAAAAATTCAGAACTAGAATATCCTGAAAGTGGTGCCATCTACTTCTGGAGTAATGATAAACACTTCTCTGGTCTGGTTATTAAAATAGTATTCTAAACACGCAATTCCAGCATTGTAACAATGAAAATGTTAACTGTAGTAAAACAAAATCAGTACTAATGAGAAACTCTCATATAATGGAATAAAATCTGCCTTAAATTAGTCTTTACAGTTCCTTATATTTCTCTTAGTGGTACCCATTAATGACAATAAGCATTCTTAGAGTAAAATACTATCCCACCACAAATGCATTTATCACACTGTAATTGTGTTCAGACAAACTTAAGTCTGCATCCATACGCTCTTGGTTTTATTCTCTTGATCATATTCATGATGCTAACCAGCAAAACAGCATATTAGGAGATTTGGTCTCATAAGCAACTTACTATTTAAAATGTCACATTTTAGATATTAATTTTTGAGAGTTAAAATAAGCAACTTGTAATAGACATCTAAAAGAAACTCTTTTAATCCAGCTATTCATGACCAATACTTAAAGGTAAATACTTGAGACAACTAAAGTAAAACAATCAAAATTCAGTTTCTAGAATTCTTATGTACCTATGACAAAGTGAATGATAGTAAGAATTCCAGAGCATCAGGATAGGTAAGATTTGTGCTACCCTAAAAAGACGTGTTTTCTACTTCGTGCAGAAATATACATCTCCATTTCTAGCCGAGTAATGAACTAGTAGTGGATTCGTAATATCCTTGAAGAACCGCATCTTTAACTCCTAACGTAAGTTCCTATAAATGGTCATTTAAAACTGAAAAGGGGAAGATGAGGGTGCAAAGATGAAGTACTTTCATTGTGTGACACAGGAAGTTGGATCTTAACACATACTTCCTTTTTTGTTTTCATATGTTACTCAGGCCAAGACAAGTGGCCATTTAAGAATCAGGCTCTCTTTGAAAGTCTTAAATAAGAGCGCAATGAATGTTTATGAAAAAAAGAGAGTTTTAGAAATGACAAAACCTTGCGTCCCACAACCTCTAACACCTGTAGCTCTGACATCGTTTGGCATCTTTACACCCTTCTCGTCCATTGGCCAGGCCACCGAAGAACTACTTCTTTGACTTCTGATCTCTTCCCAGTTCTCACACACGCATTCATTATCATTTCCTCTCTCCCTCTCTCTCTCTTCTCTCTCTTTCGCACACATACAAGCACATAACGTCCTCACGATGCATACAGAAATGTCCTGATTCCATCAGTGTAGTCCATCAAGGAGGGCTTCCCCACCATCCTCGAACCCAATTTCAACACACGCCCACTCCCTTTCTCAGACCCCTCTTCCCCATTCCCAGTCCTGCTCCCACTGGCCAGGAGACAGGGAAGCGTGGGGAGGGAGGGCAGAGTCGCTGAATGCTTCTGTCCCCACCGGCTCGCCGTCCCCTCGCCCCCCCCCCCCGCCCCAGCAGCGTCGCCCGCCCCCTTCCCCAGATCTTTACCTGCCAACAGGTTCCTAATTTCCTCAGGGAGGGGGTAGGGAGAGGAGGTGCTGCTGGGGTTGGGCATGTTAGGGAGCGCGGTGCGTGCGGGGAAAAGACCTGTGCTGAAAGGGGGACCGATGGGCTGAGGTTGCGGCTGAGACCTAGACTCAGGCTAGCGGTCCTGGTCAGGACAGCGGTGCTACGAGTCCGGACACTGCCGGGCCGGGGCTCACAACAAGGAAGTCACTGAAGCCCCAGCTAGCAGCTGCTGGACTGTCGGCCCAGCCCCGCCCGGCAGATGGGGGCGGGGCGATGGGCTGGGAGAAAACCCGAAGCGCCTGAGGGGCCCAACTGCGCATGTGTATCCTATGGTTTTCCTAGCCTCGGAAAAGAGCCTCTGCACAGACCACACCCACCCCTACGTCAGGGAGCGGGAGGAGCGGCTGGTGGGAAGGGAGCGGACTGGAGCCGCATCACCTGATCTGGAGTCTGAAGCGCCTGGCAGCCATTTTGGTTACTGGTGCCTCCACAACTGCTGACCGTTTCTCCAGGATCCCGAAAAATAAGGTATCCATAGTGCCCCTAAGTTTTCCGCTTAAGGGACCTCTAGCCAAAGGTCAGCCCCGCCGAGGTGTAACACCTCACGTGGTAACCCACAAGGACTTTTCGGCCGCCCTAAACTAGTATGGCCTTCTTTGTCCGATTGAATGAGGTAACCAAGTCCCATCTTCCGCCAGTCTTCCCTGAGAAGCCAGTCTGGAGCTGCTCCAGAGAGCTATCTGATTGGTTCTTAAATTACTTTTCTACCTAATTTTTATTGTGGGGCGACTTCCCCCACTACGAACGAGGAGTGAGAAGTTCTAGTCACTATCCTTTTGCGTTAAAAAAGAAAAAACAGGAAGTTAAATAGGCATAGATATTACCGTCCCATCTATAAGCATCAAAAAGAAAATTGCTGGTGATTAGTAGAATGGAATTACAAAATGTGTTCACTACAACCTGATCGACAAATATTTATTGCATGTCTTCTATCTGTAAATCTTACAGATTTTCTGTAAAACCCAAAAGACACATTCTGGTGCCTTTAAAGTGTGCTTGTGTGTGTGTGTGTATGCTATATACTGTATATGTGTGTGTGTAAATATATATATATATATATATATATATATATATTCTGAATGTGTGTGTATTTGCCCCACCTCATATGGGAACTGCTGCCCTGATAAAGCTCTTTCCTCATGCTACTATTGTATTGCGGTGTGTAAATTGTTTATTCCTCTACCCTCCGACCCTCACTGGATCAATAGTCCTTAAACTTCAGTTTGCATTAGAATGACGGAGAGAATTTATTAACAATGCAGATTCTCAAGTTCCACTCCCAGAGGTTCCGTCTGTTTAGGGTGGGACCTGATTATTTCCATTTTAAATAAGCCCTCAGGTAGTTCTGATTCTAGACATCCTAAGATTTGATTTGATCACTTTACCACTTTCCCTCTCCAATAGGGCACAAAATTTGTCATAACTTATCTTTCATCCCCACCTGGAGCCCTAAATTTGACATAAAGTAATGGCTCTATTAATATTTCATACAAAAAGTCTCAGACAGTAATAGTAAAAAATTAAGTGGTCAGATGCAATGACATTTTTGTATAATTCTGTAAGATATAAACAACAAACGCTAATTGGAAAAGGAAAAATGAGAACATGTTGAAGTCCTCGCAAAACAAAACAAAGAATTAGGGGCTCCTGGCTGGCTCAGTCAGAAGAACATGTGACTTTTGATCTGGGAGTTGTGAGCCCCATATTGGGTGTAGAGATTACTAAAATAAACTTTAAAAAAAACACAAAAACAAGACAAAAACTTTATAATAGAAGTAAGACACAAAATAACTACAAAAAAGACCCCCCGGAAAACAAACCCATTCCCTAAAATGGAATCTGAAATTCCTACTCAGATTTAGAAATATGATGAATTATAGAAAGAGTGCTGGAAACTAGAATTATTTTTGGTGGAGGTTAAGAGTAAATAGTCATTTTACAACATGGGTCCTCCAACTTCAAAGAGAATTATTATTCTTAAACTACAAAATTATCTTCCTCCTTAAAAAAAGAAGAAACTATTTCATGGACATTTTATATTAGTGAGGATTCTACCTTCCTTTAGAGTTATCACATATAATTCTTTCTCTTGTCACATTTTTTATTAAACCAGGCCTCCAAATGTTCCCATCCTTTGTTTCCTTCTGATAGAACTAACCACATTTTTTTCTTTATTCTTGTGTCTCATTTATTTATTTATACTCCACTCATTCCACAAAGGAATTGAAGTGATTTACTCTTGTATCATATAGACAGTTTTCTGGAGTGGATCAAATGGACAGCGTCTACACTGGTCATTATGACAAGTCATTCTTGTTAGTGAGAGACAGGAAACTATTAAGATTGCCTTAAAATATATAGCATCTAGTAGTACAAATAAAAAAGGCAATAACAGAAAACGGACTTTTTGTATGAAACACATTTCCCCTACTTAGGAAGCCATTCTCAGACACAGGTTTGTGATGGATTCACTTGGGCAATGCTTTGTATACTCTATCATTTTTACTGTTTATTGTTACAGTTACTGAAATTGATTATAGGACAGAAAGAGAAATAAAGAGAGACTAAAAGAAATATATTCTTATTTCTCTTGTTTCCAAATGTTTCCATAACAAAAACTAGGAAGGAAATCAAATCATACTTTTCATTCTTTAAACTACTCATATTAGGTAAAAAAGAATAATAAACGAAATTTTAAGTCTCAACCTGTAAGAGGAGTAATAGCTTCCCTACCATTCCACAAAGAAGAGACTAGACTCCAGGAAAAATATCATGATTTGTCTTCTCAAAAGGAGATCCTTCAATTCAAAGAAGATGTATATAGAGATATATCGAGAGATACATAGGTATATATCCCTGTAACTAAAGCTAACCCGCTTCCTTACGTTTTTCAAATTTAGTTTAGCTGAATAAGTATTTGCCCACAGGCCTAGGGTTAAAAGAATTTAAATGAGCATTGAAGAAGAACAATGAGCTAAAACACAATTTACTTTTTTTTCTCTGCACCTCTTATCTTCCTTTAGTTTGGCATTCTTAGTCATGTGAAAGAAAGATTATATTTTATACTTAGGCATTGTATAGTTATTTGTTTCCATATAACAAAACTTAGCTTTAAACACTAGCATCTCACGTAGTCTCTGATGGTCAGGAATCCATGAGCAGTTTAGCTGAATGGCCCCCGTTCAGTCTCTCACGAGGTTATAGTCAGGCTGTAGGCTGGGTTGCAATCATCTGAGACTTGACCATAGCTAAAGGATTAGCTTTGAAGAAAATTCACCCACAGGACTGTTGACTGCAGTCCTCCATTCCTCTTTGGCTGTTGGCAAAAGACTCACTTCCTCACTACATAGACTTCTCCATAGGGCTGCTCAAATGTCCCTTTGACATGGCACCTAGCTTCCCCTGGAGCAAGTGATCCAAGAGATAGCCCAACCAAGACAAAAGCTGCAGTGTCTTAATCTCAGAAGTGGCATCACTCTGCTGCTGCCATATTGTATTGGTCCCACAGACCAAGCCTGGTATGTAGAGGGAAGGGACTGTACGAGGCTGGAGCTTGAAGTTCACAAGGCAGGGAGTCAGGAAGGGAAGATAGAGGAGATTCACGACAATTGGAATGCAGAAGCACAAGCCATGTTCATGAGGACCATCTGAAACCACAGCTAGCTTTTGCTGCCTCTGATCCTGGTGATACGGATGCCCTGCAGAAGTCAGGGTCCTTCCTTACAGAATTAACACACACTTGCCCCAGCAGTCAGAACTGAAAGGAGGATCCAGAAGAAGACAGAGCAGTTTGCCCTATCTGGCTTTTGGGCCTGGTAGTTACTGCAGGCCAATGAGGTGAACCAGCAGACAAGTGACAACATACGGGAGCCACAAAGTGACTACTGTGTCACATGTGTAACTCTCACACAAGAATCTCTTTTGTGACTAATGATGTTCTATATGCTGGCTAATTGACAATATAATAAAAAATAAACAAAAATTAAAACAAACTAAGTAATTAAGAATCTCTTTTGTGGCCCACGCCCGCCAGAAACAGACATAAAAGGGAATTCCAGGAGAAGTAGGTTGACAGATTGCAAAGCCACCAACCACACACTTGTACTATTATATGTAAAGAGTGGATTAGACAAAAGAAGCACTTGAAATCTTGCATTTATTTTGCAGCCTAATACATTTTTAAAACTTTTGTTTTAAAGATTTTATTTATTTATTTGACAGAGAGGGAGCACAAGCAGAGGGAGTGGAATAGGGAGAAGCAGGCTCCCCACTGAGCAGGGAGCCCGATCTGGGACTCGATCCCAGAACCCCGGGATCATGACCTGAGCCTAAGGCAGTCGCCTAACCAACTGAGCCACCCAGGTGCCTCTACTTTTTTTAAAACTTAAGCCATTGTGTCTTTCAAGTCATCTAGTAAGAGCTCTTTTAAGAATTTTCAGAAATGAAAGTTTGCTTTTATTTTCTAAATTCTTATTCCTCTCTTCATTTGAATCATCTAGGGCTGGTAGGTATGAGTTTATCATTGTGTGGTGCCAGCAAGAAAAAATTATATTCTCAGTGGAATTAGCCTTAAAAGATACGACACAGAAGCCCACCAAAACCAACAGGTTCTAATAGATGCAGCTCACTAACTTGTTTTTTCAGTTTTTAGGTCGTAATTATTATTAATCCTGTTAGTAACATTTATTAACAAGATAAGAAAACACATTCATTCTCCTTTGCTCTCCATCTCATTTGCATATACACAAACATGTGCTCAGGCACTTTGCTGCCCTGGCCAATCATTTTAATATGAGAATAATAAGCAACTTAATATAGACCAGATTTGAGTTCTTAACAAGATGTTGTATGTCTTTAGGATTCCACAAATTAGGAATAAGGTAAGAGAATGTCCATTCCATTCCAGACTTGTCAAGGGCTGCCTGGTTCTCTCCCCAGGTAACAGCCCTCTTCTCCCTTTAAGTGAAGTTAATTTCCCCTATCTAGAATCTCAGTGCTAGAGAACTCACCATTGTAATGTCAGCTCTGATGGTAATCTGGCTCTGGCCTTATATCCTAGTTCTAGTAACTAAGTTTCTCCTGCCTGGGTTCTGAAACCAAATCTTTTACTTTGCCTACTTTCAGTAAAGGGACATTTTTTTTTTTTTTTTTTTTTACTTCTAGCCCTCTTGGACTATGGCTCTGTCTTACTCTCACAATCTTAATTTATAGTCTGGTGTTATATTCTAGATGGATCTCCAGAGAAGGGATGCACCCATATCCCTGGGTTGCCTTCTACTAATCAGGCTTGGTCCCCAGAGTGTGTACCCTAAGAACATGCCAAGAAAATGCTCATTCTTTATACTATATAAAATTGAATGCAGACCCCCTTCTCTCCATGTAAACTGTTTTACTCCTTTGTGGTTTGGTGAGGTTACCTTGAGCTGTGAACAGGTGCATAAAAAGATAAGAACTTTTGATTTTCCCCCTTAATTCTTTCCTCAAAATCTTTACTTTCTACCTCAGAGTCCCAATTGAGTGACCTTGAAGATTCCATTTTATTTTTGGCTCAGAAGAGACTTAACAGAGAATTATCCTTGAGCTTAACCTAAGAGATAATTTGCAAGGCCACTGGTATAATTTAAGCATTTCCAGGGTTGTCTGGCTGGCTCAGTGGGTTGAGCATGCAATGCTTGATCTTGGGGTCATGAGTTTGAGCCCCATGTCAGGTGTTTAGACTACTTTAAAAAAATATTCAGTATAGGGGCGCCTGGGTGGCTCAGTCATTAAGCGTCTGCCTTTGGCTCAGGTCATGTCCCAGGGTCCTGGGATCAAGCCCCGCATGGGGCTCCCTGCTCCACGGGAAGCCTGCTTCTCCCTCTCCCACTCCCCCTGCTTGTGCTCTGTCTCTCAGTGTGTCTCTCTCTGTCAAATAAATAAATAAAATCTTTTAAAAAAATATTCAGTATAATTTAAGCCTTTCCAGTCCACACCACTCTCAAGGATGACTCTGACCTGCACTCCCTGAAGTTCTATCAACCAGAGACTTAAGAGAGTGGCTGGGTAACTATCTCCCTGTGCACCTCAATCTAGACTGATAAATACCTGGATTAAGCACCCTGTGGCTCTGGATGAAAGATAACTAAAACAGTGGTTTGGAATTTAAAACATCCTGAGAGAAGGCAGGTTATATAGACCTTCCAAGGAATGGTTTCAGGACTAGCTGTGTAAAGCAAGCAAAGTCTTTATGGGTATATTTTATGCTGTGTGCCCCACTCTTTCTTTAGGATAGCCCTGGTCCCCACAACATCCTTACCAACATTTAATGAGAAGATAGTCTTCTAGAAGAATGAAACTGAAGAACATGACTGCCTTACTAGTTAAACTTTGGAAGACTCACATTTGGGCTCTGAGTCTTAATTGGCTCAATATGAACTATTTATTCAATTATTTTTGTTACAGTTTTATTTTGTTTTTGTTTTGTTATTGTAGCTATTTTCAAAAACCACAAATTTAGAGGAAAGATAATTTTCAGATACACTTCTACAATCATTTTATAGCTAAATTGGCAGAGATTTTAGAACATTAAATAATTAGAAACAGGCCAAAGTTTCTTTCTATATACAAAGACAAAACAGTAAATTGTGATCAGAGTCCTTCTTCTTATTATAGTACATCTATTCTCACTAGGCAGTTTGAAAATACCAAGCTGTCTTCAGCAACAGTAATTCAGTGGGTTTGTGCCTAATATATTCATGAAGGACTTTGATGGATTTGATAACCATAAGCAGCTGTTAACATTAAATTGCCATTTAATTTTTTTCAGTGACTTTCAAAGTTGTCAATATTAAACAGTAGTGTTTTACAAATGACTACTCTAAGACCAATAAGAGTAAAATTAAATAAAATTTGAAAGTCTCAACCAAATTCCCCCTTTTTTCCATAGTGTCCCACTACTAAGCAAACAGAAAGGGAAAAAGAATTTTACAGGGCTTGAAGCACTGCTTTGTTATATTTGCCTATAATTTCCATTGTATATTAGTATACTCAGTAATTCTCCCACCTCTTCCCCACCCCACCCCAATTCATTTTTGTCCTTTTTTCTTATCTCTCATCTTTGGTTGGAAAAAAAAAATGAACTGAGAAAACTACTGGGCAGGTCCATTTAAGTATAAACAACCATAACTGCAGTGACAAAAAAATTAAGCACGTTTGTCCTCATCCTCCCACAAGTAGGTGAGGTATGTGCTTTCTTATTGTTATTATCATTACTTTTTATTTTTCCAGGTTTTTTGAGATACAGTTGACATATAACGTGGTGTAGGTTTAAAGTGTACAATGTTATGATTTGGTATATGCGTATAATACACAATGTTTACTACAATAAGGTTATTAACACATTGAGGCGTGTGCTTCTTAATGATCTAGGTGCACCAAAAAAAACAATGGACCACAAGAATATCTTATATTTTATGCTGATGCCTTACTCTTCAAGAATTAAATAAGAACTCTAGCTCTCATATTAAAATTATTTACTTTTATTTCCTTACCTGAAATAAACTTAATCTATTATGTATTATGTTTTAGAAAGCGTAAATACAACACTGACGCTATGGCATTTGCTTTGAGAAAATGGAAGTAAGCAGTTTCAAAAGCTACATTAACAATAAGATTCTTTACAGTACTGTAAACATGGTCTGTTAATAATTGCTTATAGAGGGGCACCTGGGTGGCTCAGACAGTTAAGCATCTGCCTTCGACTTGGATCATGATCCCAGGGTCCTGGGATCGAGTCCCTCATCATTCTCCCTGCTCCGCGGGGAGCCTGCTTCTCCCACTTCCTCTGCTTCTCTCCCTCTGTCATGAATAAGTAAATAGAATCTTTAAAAAAAATTAAAATAAAATAAAAAAATAATAATTGCTCGTAGACTAGATACAATTCAGCCAAGACCAAAGCAGGAGCCGGACAGGCAATAATTCAATGCATGATTAAGAAGAGGCAAATATTAACTCAAAAGATTAAATGGGTGAAGGGGGTCAAAAAGTAAAAAACAAAAAAACTCCTACTAACCAATAATAAAAACACAAACAACTCAATAAAACATGGAGAAAAAAGATTAAATAGGAAAGAGATGGAGAATATATGAGTATAATATAGAAAAAAGAAACATATTTACATATGTAAAAATGCAGGGTATTATATATATGTATAAATATATACATCCATCAAATCCACGTTCAATCCCATTTCATAATATAAAATTTTGAGGGTAAGTTTTTACCCTCATCCCCAAAAGCACAATTTTATGAAATTTTACTTAATAATCTGGATCTCGATTCTTGCCCTTTTATTTTTTCCTGTTTGGATGACTATTTTAATGTGATTTTATGGACTAAATTTTGGTAAGCAAAGAAAGTCAGTACTGTTGACATCTATCCAGCCGTCACAGTTTGTGTCCTGCCACAGATATGTCAATGGCACAATGAAGGACAGCAAGAATTATGCAGTTTAGGGGCGCCTGGGTGGCTCAGTCGTTGGGCGTCTGCCTTCGGCTCAGGCCATGATCCCAGGGTCCTGGGATCGAGCCCCGCATCAGGCTCCCTGCTCCGCAGGAAGCCTGCTTCTCCCTCTCCCACTCCCCCTGCTTGTGTTCCCTCTCTCACTGTGTCTCTCTCTGTCAAATAAATAAATAAAAATCTTTAAGAAGAAGAAAAAAAAAAGAATTATGCAGTTTACCATATTGCTGGACTTTGCTGTCCCTCAGTCCCTTCGTTCAGCATTCTGAAGATACATTGCTGTCTGTTGGCAACTTGCTTCTTCCTTGTCCTCATTCTTTCGTTTGACCCTGAGACCATAGTGTTACTTTAAACATTGTGTCTCCCCTAAGAACCATCTATAAGAGGAAAAAGGACTGCCAGAATGGATTCCTCTCCAGCCAGTTCGCTTTATATTGCCATGAGCATTTGATTTTTGTAATAGCCATTTTAATTTTTCTCAGAGAGGTTAAAAAAATATTCTTATATTAAATAAAGTGCTATTAAAATGTATACTTTTTAAAATCTAGAAAAATTAACTTGCCAGAGCACAGAAAAGGACTTCCTAAAGCATCCCCAAATTACATGCTTTCTTTTATTATGTTTCCTCATTTTTATATTTTCAAATAAAATGTAGCCATGTACTTGCTGGGGAACAATGTTCATATGGAACATTTTCAGGGAAATACTTGTTTTTTCTGTATGGAAAAATAAATTCTACATCTGTGATAACTGTACTGTCATGCCATTAAGAACTATTTAGACCACACATCAACGTGGCAAGGTTAAACATTTTCAAAGTCATGCAAATAACAAGAAAATGTTACTTGTCTAAAACAAAATATTACACTTTTAAAGGTAAAACTATATCTTAGTTTATTTAATATATTTGTAAAAAAAATTGTATAGCACATTGATCGCAAAAGAATACACACTTACATAAAATCACTGTTAATTAGGCAAACTTGACAAAATAGATTCAGCATATAATCTGCAAATAGGCCAATTTTGGATAATATCTGAAATGATTTTCTCTGGCAGATAACAAAACAAAGGTCTTTGGCTCCCCAAATATTTTTGTGGTTCACTTTTTTTTTTTTTAAGATTTATTTACTTATTTGAGAGAGTGTGAGTGCAAGTGGGAGAGGGACAGAGGGCTTGAGAGAAACTTAAGCAGACTGCCCGCTGAGCGCAGAGCTGCAGCGCTGGATCCCACAGCCCTGAGATCGTGACCTGAGCAGAAACCAAGAGTTGGACACCTAACCGACTGAGCCACCCAGGCGCCGCTTGTGGTTCACTTAATTGTGGTTGTGTTTTTATTTTGTTTGGGTTTTTTTTTTTTTCTCAATTGAAAATATTTGAAAACCATTTTTCATAATTTAAAGTTTCAGTTACTTAGAAATTTTTGGTCATTTCAGTCATTTTAGCCTCAGTCAAAAGACATGACATGTAAATACAAGAAGCCAGACCTGAATGAATTAATAGAAAGCATATTTTCCTTTTCATATATCATCTCTTAATTTTAAAAAAGCTAATATAGAAAAACAAATTTGACACATGAATTATTAGTAAAAATTCTTAAATTTGTACATTCAAATATATTCGTGTTCTTGATCTGTCATAATGAAAGACAGTATCAGTGTTACTCAAAGTATAGTCTACTTACAGGTGCCAGTCCACAAACTGTTACCAGTGCATGGAAAGATAAACATAAGATGTAAGAGTATTTAGAAATTTTCTAGCAATTTGATACTGCCTTAATACCTCTTATTATATCTTATTAAAGTATCAGTCAACATGGATTAGAAATTTAATAACAAAAAGAATGTTCTGAATGTGTGATGAGTTAGGAAGGGTCACTATAATTAAACTGGATGGTTTTCATTTAACCCACACATGGTAAGTCTTAAGTGGCATTTTTTCAGAGAATCAGCACCACATAGGTACTGCATTCAAAGGCCCGCATCATCAAAAATAAATAATTGAAAATAATCTTCAATGATAATGCACTCTAAAAAAAGCTAAGCCTTGGGCGCCTGGGTGGCTCAGTTGGTTAAGCGACTGCCTTCGGCTCAGGTCATGATCCTGGAGTCCCGGGATCGAGTCCCGCATCGGGCTCCCTGCTCGGCAGGGAGTCTGCTTCTCCCTCTCACCCTGCCCCCTCTCATGCTCTCTTTCTCTGTCTCATTCTCTCTCAAATAAATAAATAAAATCTTTAAAAAAAAAAAAAGCTAAGCCTTTCCAAAGACTGAAGCTTGGGGTGCTTTTATGCATTTTATAGAACCACAACATAATTTTATTTTATTTTTTTTAAAGATTTTATTTATTCATTTGAGACAAAGAGATATAGAGAGAGAGCATGAGCAGTGGGAGAAGGAGAAGCGGACTCCCCGCTGAGCCAGGAGCCCGATGTGGGGCTCGATCCCAGGACCCTGGGATCATGGCCTGAGCCAAAGGCAGACGCTTAACCATCTGAGCCACCCAGGCGCCCCTAACCACAACATAATTTTAAAAGTCCCAAACAAGCACTGTGCAATTCAGTTTTTAAAATTATATACAAATACAAATATTCATTCTAGTTCTATTACAGATGTATTGTTAACTTTTTTTAAGATTTTATTTTTAAGTAGCCTCTACACACAATGTGGGGCTTGAACCTGCAACCCAGAGATCAAAAGTCACATGCTCTACCGACTGAGTCAGCCAGGCGCCCCATATTAACTTCTGTGGCAATGGGTTCTGTGTAAGTAGCTAAATGCTGATTTGCAAAATAGGAAATCTTGATAAACTTTTGATGTAAATTCTAATTATTTCAATAAAGTCTCTTAGAAATAACCTCATTTTTTTTGCACTTCTTAGTTTTATATATGAAATTTGAAGACCATAAGATCAAAATCTGCTATTATCCATGTAGTGAAAGCATGTATACTGGTTTTGAGGAATTCCTTTATTTAGAAAAATACTCAGAACTAGCACTGTATATTTGGTAGCCATGGTGAGGTCTTCTCTAGGAATAAGGAAACTGGGAAAACAGATTGCCCTCTGAGAATTAAACCAGGAAATCAACACATAAAGGGGATAGGAGCAGATATATGCAACCACTTAAAAGAAAAGGAATATCTGTGTCCTCAGCCCAGAAGACTTGGCTGTAGCCTGATTAAATATGGAAACCTGTCTCTCAGCCTTGTGGTCAGCCATACAAGTACAGAAAAGAGAGAACCACAGAGGCAAGCATTGATAGTGTTCACCTAAACACTATGGAGGAGAGAGCCTTTGCCAGGAAACTTTCATTTAGTGGGTGAACCAGGCTTGTTTATAAGCAGATGGGAATAATCCAGTTGAGAAGACATTTAAAATATTTAAGATACGGGAGAGAGAAGTAATAATCTATAGCATATGTTTCCTGAGAAGGCAGGAGGTGCTGGGACTCAAAGCACAGGTGGAGAAACTGACCTTGGATAGGAAGAGAGACATCTCTTCTATTGTAACAAGAGGGAAAGAGGCCAGGATGATAGACATAGGTGAGTTTGGAGATCTGATAGTAGAAAATTGAGGAACATTCCATTTGAAGGCTTCTCTATTTTCTCTGAGAACAAGGCATGATCATCTATTGAGTGTGTGTGTGTGTGCGTGCGTGCGTGTGTGTGTAGTGAGGCAGGCGAGGGTGTGGTCAGGGTAGGAAAGGGGAGGAATTTCAGGTTTGATATTTTTTTTTAATGTTTAATGAAGATCAGCAGCAATGTCTTCTTTGGCTAGATTTTGGCTAGCATTCAATTTGACTTTAAAAATCTGGAATAGGAATATTTTTATATCTATATAAATAAAAGTCAATGTGCTCTTACGACATCACACAGCGAAATGACTATTCACACACTCTTGAGAACAAATCGTGTTAATTTGCATGTATTATGATTTATATATTTATTTTATTTCATTATACTGTAGTAGAAATTAGTGATACAACTGGGATAAGAACTCTGGCCTCACTTTACATTTCAACTGACTTGTAGAAAATGTTTTCCACTGCGATGTCTATATTTATGTTTGTTTTGCTTTTTTATCTGTTATCCACAACAAACAAAGACAGTCGTGTCTTTTTTTTTTTTTAAGATTTTATTTATTTATTTGAGAGAGAGAGAGAATGAGAGAGAGAGCATGAGAGGGGTGAAGGTCAGAGGGAAAAGCAGACTCCCCGCAGACTTTACCTGAGTGTGGGACCGCCCCCAGATAAATATTTCCCAGACCCCTTTGGCCTTGTGTTGCCATGTAACCAAGTTCTGGCCAGTAGGAGTGGAACTGTCCTGTGGCAGCCTGAGCACCACACCACCCTGGACGGTCTGGCTGGACTTTCAAACGACAGAAAAAATTGAAACCAACCTAAGAAAGGAGCAGCCTTAGCAACATGGCAATAATAAAATGTTTTATTTTTTATTTATTTTTTTTTTAAAGATTTATTTATTTATTTATTCATGAGAGACAGAGAGAGAGAGAGAGAGAAAGGCAGAGGAAGAAGCAGACTCCCTGCTGAGCAGGGAGCCGGACACGGGACTCGATCCCAGGACCCCGGGATCATGACCCGAGCCGAAGGCAGACGCTTAACCATCTGAGCCACCCAGGCGCCCAATAAAATGTTTTAAATCTCTGTTTTAATTTTGTTCTCTGAAAATACTTTATGCTGGAAAATTCTGCTTTAACTTTGAGTTTACTGAAGGCTTAAATCATCCTGTATTAGTGAGCACTGAATTAATTTTTCATATAAAAAGCTTTATAACTTTTTTCTATTTTAAAACAAGGTATTTTTACCAACACTCTAATTTACTTATTTTGCATAGTACGTACAAAACGCAAAGTTAGATTGTATTGATATGTGAAAGTTCAATTTCAGTTAAATTTATGATCAATAATACACTTTTCTTTGTTAAGTTAGTTGTTCAGATAATGCTCTGCTTTTAGCTAACAGGCAGTGGATTCTATAGCTAAGCCCATGAGAATATATTAATAACAATTACTATTTCATTTTTTAAATACTGCAAACCCATTCTGGCATATATGAAATAAAATAGATGTAGATGAACTTTCCCATTGCTTGGAGGTTGAAACAGATGGTTAATCTTTCAAATTCAGAAAATGCCAGAATTAAGAAGAAAAGTTTTCTCAAACGCAAACAGAGAAACAAGGGAACTGAGACTTTGTAGCATACGAGAACATTCACCCAGGAGACGGGAGTAAAGGTGCTCGCAGCATGTGACAGACCGAAGACAGAGCAATTGCCTAAAAGTTGGTTTTTTTAAACATTCTGCAGGATTTCAGAACTTGGTGCTGGCATTGATTATGTCTTGCTGTTATTCAGCAAGAAGAAACATATTCAACATCCATGGCAGACTGCTAGTCTCCTCTTAGTATCTGTTTTCCTCTTCTTCTAGACTAACAGAATTTTTACCTGAGTGTGGGACCGCCCCCAGATAAATATTTCCCAGACCCCTTTGGCCTTGTGTTGCCATGTAACCAAGTTCTGGCCAGTAGGAGTGGAACTGTCCTGTGGCAGCCTGAGCACCACACCACCCTGGACGGTCTGGCTGGACTTTCAAACGACAGAGAGATAAACATGTGTTCTGATTAAGCCACTGTACTTGGGGCTTTCTGTCATTCCCAGTCAAATTTAACTCTACCGAATACACCAGCTTTTGGGTTCACTGAGTCCACGCTGGGAGCAAACCACTACCTATTTAAAAGCCAATTAAAAAGACACGACTGGGGCGCCTGGGCGGCTCAGTTGGTTAAGCGACTGCCTTCGGCTCAGGTCATGATCCTGGAGTCCCGGGATCAAGTCCCGCATCGGGCTCCCTGCTCAGCAGGGAGTCTGCTTCTTCCTCTGCCTTTCTCTCTCTCTCTCTCTCTGTCTCTCATGAATAAATAAATAAATAAATCTTTTAAAAAAATAAATAAATAAAAAATAAAACATTTTATTATTGCCATGTTGCTAAGGCTGCTCCTTTCTTAGGTTGGTTTCAATTTTTTCTTTTCTTTTTTTTTCTCTTCCCTCAAGATTTTCCAGCATTTCCTATAACAGTAAAAACTTTAGGAAGGTTCCTTACCACCTTAGTGATGAAGATTTGGAATTAGTCTTTGTTCTGGTTCTTCTTGCTGCTCTCCCTGACATTAACAGAGTACAATTTGAAGAAATTTGAGATGGAAATTGGGTTTCTGAAAAGTGCTTTGAGGCTGGCCAGAAGCATTTTTTCCTTGAGCTACTATGTCCTATGCTTAGAATACAGCACATGATGGCCTATGATGAAGCTGTCATCATAGCACGCCCAGCCATTAATATGTCACCATTTTAAAATAAAAATCAAACCTGAACTCTGTAACTGATTGGTCTTCATCTCCTCCAAGGAATAAAGACAAACATTAATGATTCACTTCCATTTACAGCATTCCTACATTTTAAAAAGGCACAGTAGTCTTTAAAGTATTTAATTAAAAGTGATAATGTAACACATTCTCATGCAAAAAAAAAATCAAACTGGTATAAAGTGGAAAAAAAAAGTAAAAGTACCTTTCCCCTTCCCCAATATTATGACTATGAATTTTAATAGGTATTTCCAAAATGCCTTCTAAAAGCTTTGTATGGGCGCCTGGGTGGCTCAGTTGGTTAAGCGACTGCCATTGGCTCAGGTCATGATCCTGGAGTCCCGGGATCGAGTCCCGCAAGGGGCTCCCTGCTCAGCAGGGAGTCTGCTTCTCCCTCTGACCCTCCCCCCTCTCATGCTCTCTCTCTCTCAAATAAATAAATAAAATATTAAAAAAAAAAAAAAGCTTTGTACTTATTTACATCCCACTATTCTTGAAACCTGTTTATAAATAAATGTACTTAATAACTTCTTATTCATTTGCTCAGCTTTTCCGTATTTATTGGTTATTAATTTAATTTAGTCTCACAGCTTTCCTATGAGATGAAGATATTAATCTCCCAGTTTTATAAATCAAAAAACAAAAATAAGGAGACTTTAAGTTGCTCAACAGTAACTCCATTGTGTGCTAGGAATTGAACTTTAACTTCTTACTTTGTGGTAACATTATCTAGCCACTGACCTATACTCTCAGGCTAATTGGGAAAGACAAACGGAAAGCCTACAGAAAATTCTTAAAAAGATGTAAATACTGAGAACCTGGTAAGCATCAAATATCAGCCTTTTATTCTGGCCATCTAATTTTTTCTCCGACTTAGAGTAAAAGTCACATTTATGACCAATTTGATATTGTTTCTATATATATGTCAATTGGGACTCATTAGCCAACAGTTACGGAGACTAATACAGGTGTCCACTAATAAAAGGCCCAGCACACTGCAACCAATGCAGTTCCTGTATTTTAGAGATTCTTGGAAATGCTTTATCTTTAGTTTCACATCTCATCACAAAATCTCTGTGGTACCTGGGTAGCCACTGTGTCTAGTTGTGTATTATTACTTGAGAGACAAAAAAGCATCTCTGATAGAGAGTGGTTCTAACTCTGCAAGGCTTAGTCTTGACCTCAGCTGTGACAGTCACTCTATAGAGCATCCAGAAAGTAGATGAAGCTTATGTGAGGATTAAAGTTACAGCTCTCCTCTACAAAAAATCTGTTGGCAAAAACTGTCTCTCCCAATCTCCCATAGGCTGTCAAATCAGATTGGTGCCCACAGTTCTCGCTCAGATGTTTAAAAAAGAGGCTCTTTCCCTGCTGCTCTTACCTCTTGGGTTCACACTTGGCCTTCACATGAGTGACTCAGGATAGGAATTTGTAGTTGCAGGACACTTTGAGTAAGAAAAATGATGTCCTCCTCTCTGTTGAACTAAATAATAACCCTATTCTAGTAACAGCTTTAGAAGTAGGTTGTCAAATTCCTATTAAATTTCATTATCTAGGCCTTACTCTATAGGACTAGAATTGTGTTTATTCAACTGATGTTCATAGTTTCCTGGAAGGTTGTCTCTGGATGAGAAGTGAAAATATTAAGTAAACATCTTGAAGACTAAAAACAAATCTGATTATTTTTGGAATAGTCAGGTAACAAATTCAAATTCAAATTCACTTTGAAACTGAAAGTTTGAGGTCATGTGGGAACAACCTTTATGTCCTATGAATATGTAAGAAGCGAGAGAGAGGCTGAATACATAGGCTGAGCTCTCATATCAATTTTGTTTACCCCCATGTAATTCCATCTCTCATCAACAGCTCTGTATTCGCTCATTTCGATGTCTCTCAGTCCCTATTATTAAATCCTAATGGTTTCTGCAGGATTGGATTGGGCTAGATTCAAGGTATCTAATGCAGATTTGGCTTTTCTTTGCTTAATTGTGCATCTGGATGAGAAGTAGCTTTCCTAGTAGACCTGGGAATAGAGTCAGAATAGACTTGATGTGTGAATGAGCAGATGGGAACCTGACCTTGTCTGGATGTGTTGGGGGTGGGGGGGAATCAGTAGCCTGATACCTAGCCACCATCTCTGTTTTCAGCTTTAAGCCTGAACTGTATAGTTTTGGAGAGAAACAGAGCAAGTCCAGAATTTCAGCTCTGTCAATTTATGCCAGAACTTGGGCAAGTTACTTACTCTGAGTACCAGTGTACTCATTTGAAAGATGAGAATCAGATCATTGTCATGGGAATTATAGATTACATCTGTCTGCCTGGCACACACACAACAGGCATTCAATAGTCACTATAGAGGGGCGACTGGCTGGCTCGGTCGGAAGGGCATGCGGCTCTTGATGTCGAGGTTGTGAGCTCAAGGCCCACACTGGGTATAGCGATTACTTAAATAAATAAATAAACAAAAACTTAAAAAAAAAAACTATCTATAGAACTAGTCAGAAAATAGTAAACATTACCAAGCTGCCAGCCAAGACATGAGACATTGTTATCACCAGTCTCTCCTATTAAACTCATTCAAATGGTCTGGAACAATAGAAACATGCAGAACTAGTCTAAAGTTCATAAGGAGAAGAAACTGGAAAGCTCGCTCATCCATTCAACAAATATAAGCAAAGAAGACACAAAGATGTCAGTCTGTAAGGTAAGTCATGTACACACATCACTATATTGCACAGTAGAACAAGATACATGCCACAAGATAAAGTGAGTTAAACTGCTATGGGCCTTTGAGAAAGAAAATATTTCTTTCAATTGAATTACCAGACAATATTATATGGAAAAGGTAAGTTTAAAGAGGGTGCTATAGGCAGAGTGGGTAAATAGGATGTGTTTATGATAAGTGTCTAATTCAGTTTGACTAAAGCATGGAGTAAATGAAAGGGGAAAGTGTGAGATAAGACAAAAAAGACAGGTTTGGATCACACCATAGAGGCCAGGCTAAAGAATTGGAGATTTTTTTCAGCAGAGGGGTAATATGATTGATAATGATAATAGCTTTATTAATCATTGATCTAGAAGGTTTGTGAAAGAAAGAGTGGAAAGAAGAAATACAAAATCCAATGAGGAGATTGCACAGTGAGACAGGGGAAAGATTGTGATGGGCTGATTTCAGGTAAGAGCAATGGGATTAGAGAGGAAGGAGTGGACTCAAGAGTTGGGGGAACTTGCAAATATGCTGTTAATTAGTAAAGAAAGGAGGGTAATGTATTTCTAACTTATTTTTGTTATCAAAATAAAAACATATATTGTTTGATTCTGTCTTTATTTTCATTAGAATACTGGACTGTTTTTAGCTTTATTGTTAATTAAGTACCTAATAAATGTGGGATGTTTGACAACCAGTTTTATCATCTGCCAATATTTTTGCATTAAGAATTAAAACTTAACACCTATGAAAAATAAATATATAAAAATAAAATAAAACTTAACACTATGTTTGACTTCTCTGTTTTATTCTTCCTAAGAATACTAGTCTCTCATTCTTAGAAGATGGTTCTCAATCCTGGCTGCTCAGTAGAATCCCCTGGAGAACATTTTAAAAATTCTAATATCTGGGCTCCAGCCCTGGACAAATGAATCAGAATCTCTGGGAAGTAGACTTGAGCATCACTGTTTTCAATTTTAGTCTCCCCAGTGATTCCAGTGTACAGCCTCAGTTGAGAACTGCTGACCTTGAACAAGATATATTGTAGTCTCTATTTAAGCACACTTGCTCACATGCTCTTTATCCATTCATTGCAAAACTCACTGAGCACATTCATGGTGGTTCATTCTTGAGTCTCAACTGAGGGATGGTTCCCCAGAATTTCTGGATGTTCAGCATTCCTGGTGGTCTCTCCCCACTCTACACCACTCCATTTTGGGAGAATAAATAATCCCAATTCCTACTTGTAAGTAGAGAGATGAGAAAAATTAGCCTGAAAATAAGGTAGACACCATTGATAGCAGAGAGCAAAGACAGAAAGAACACAGGTCCTTGGTGAATTGAACTACTATATCAACCAGTCCAGAAGCCCAATCTTCCACTGGACTTCAGGTTTATAAGAAGCAAGAAATTTATCATTCAAGCCACTTTGATTTGGAGTTTCTGTTACCTCCAAAAGAATATCATATTTTCAGCCCTCTATGCTCTTAAACTAAATGGTTTTAGATCTTGTTGATCCCAAATCAAAAATGGCAAGGTATAAACCTGAAATGTGACATCTTTTATAGGATACCCAGCAATGATATTGTTGTTTTAGTGACATAAACACTTGGGCTATAAGTGCTGCACAGCTGTGAAAACCTGGACTTTGAAATCTGATGCGTTTTCCAGCTGTATTCTGACCATTTAACTGTGTTCTTTTGTTTTTAGCAGCATAAATTACATGAAATTTACTTATAGGGTTATTTCAGTGAATTTTCTTTTTTTCTTTTTTAAAGATTTTATTTAATTATTAGAGAGACAGCATGAGCAGGGGAAGGACAGAGGGAGTGGGAGAAGCAGACTCCCTGCTGAATGCCGGGCTCAACCAGGATGGTGGGATCATGACCTGATCTGAAGGCAGACACTTAACTGACTGAGCCACCCAGGTGCCCCTCAGTGAATTTTCAAAAAAGAAAATAAGTCTAAGTTCTAGGCTCTGAATATGCCCTTGAAATTTAATCACACCTATAATATTACCAGAAACTACTATCAAATTTTATGTGTTGAAAATATACTGAAAATCCATTTCTTCAAAACATACTTCTTAAGATATAGAAGAATGTGAAAAAAGAGGGAAAATAGAACCTACATTTATATTTGCTTATATGTACATCAGGAAACTCTGAAAGGAAGAAGTTATGAATAAGTGGTTAATTTCGAGGGGAGTGGGGGACTGGGCAGATGAGGATGTTGGGGGAGACATATCGCTGTATACTTTTTATACTTTATGGTCTTTGAAGTAATATGATTATATTACCTATATGCAATTTTAATTAAAACGCAACTTTAATAAAAACGAATTTTAAAATTCTAAAATATACTTTTTAGTAGAAGTACACCCAAATGAGAACCCTACCATCTCCACTCAATGCCATATTAGACCTTTAGCTATAACAATACTAAATTAGAGATTTCAAAGTCAATTTGTGGAATGCTCTTCTTTATGATTCAATTCTATTAGGACATCCAAAACATTAAAGTCACATGTGACCCTGAAACCATACAAAATGGGGTAAAGCAGTCAGAGTAAAGGGAAAGAAGACATGGTTAAAGATGAAGAAGAGGCTAAGTCGGCATTCCAGCCCAGAATATCTGAAGAATAAGCACAACTCACAAATCTTGTATCTAACAACTAGATGTCTTACAAATGGTACATGAGGATTGATTTGCTCATTTAAGGTTTTCTGCATCATTGTCCTCCAGCATGCCCCAGCTGCCATTTCAAACCAGATCTTGTTCTCTACTTTCCCATCTCTAGGGATAGACAATGGAGTCCAATCCTAATAACAAAAATAATGATGCCAGCTAACATTAATCGATGACCTGTTATACTCAACTCCTACCAAGTATATATTTCAGACTCATGCTGAGCATTTAGGAGACACTCATAGACCCAACCAGATTAGAAAATCAACAACAAAAAATCAACAACCAGATTACTAATAAACCTTTTTTTTTTTTAATTTTTAAGTAGGCTCCACACCCAACATGGGGCTTGAACTCACAACCCTGAGATCAAGAGTCCCATGCTCTGCCAACTGAACCAGCCAGGCACCCCAGTAAACCTAATTTTTAAAAATTTGCCCCTTGAATATATTCATAAGTTATAGTACAGCAACACTTTATAATGATATAAAGCCGCTAAAAATAACTGACAACTATATTAAAACCTAGAATATGTAACAGGGGCTCCTGGGTGGCTCAGTAGGTTAAGCGTCCAGCTCCTGGTTTTGGCTCAAGTCATGATCTGGTCATGAGATCGAGCCCTGTGTGGGGCTCTGCTTTTGGCACAGAGTCCACCTGAAATTCTTTCACCCTCTGCTCCTCACCAGCCCCCTCTAAAATAAATAAATAAAATCTTAAAAAGAAAAAAAAGAATATGTAACATGATTAAAGATCTTTAAGAAGCACGATGCCAAATGGTATGTAAACACATTAACAATTACATAAAAAACATGCATGAGGATGAGGCACAGAAGATAACATCGAAATCTGAAGATAGGGACGCCTGGGTGGCTCCGTCGGTTAAGCATCTGCCTTCAGCTCAGGTCATGATCCCGGGGTCCTGGGATCGAGCCCTGCGTTGGGCTCCCTGCTCCGTGGAGAGCCTGCTTCTCCCTCTGCCTGCCACTCCCCCTGCTTGTGCTCTCTCCCTCTCTGGCAAATAAATAAATAAAATCTTAAAAAAAAAAAAAAAGAAATTTGAAGATAGTTGTATTAGAAAAGTGGGATTACAGGTGGTCTTTCTTTCCTTTCAATCTTGTTGTTAGCCCATGTATTGTTTTAACCCATGCTATAGTCAGCATATAGAGTCAGCTGCATCACAAGATCCAACTTGGTGGCAAATTAAGTAAGATTGCAGTTTATTTTCCTCTCATATGACAGTCCAGGTATAAGCCATGCCGTGCTGATACGGTGCTTCTAAACGGTGCGTCTACTTAGAAATACTGTTACTAAGAGGGAGAGAAGGCATTTGGAAGTCAACTAGCAGTTTTTTGCCTCGCTACTCCCTTCTTTTCCTAAGGGTATGAAAACCAGTGTCCAGTTGTTTATGCTTTTAAAACCATATTAACTGCAAATTCTCCACTCACCCTTATCTAGTAACTAGTTCCTTAAATCAATGATGCTGTACCTCCTAACCGAGCACATACTACTGCTCTTGTCCCCACACTAAGTTTCATGTTTCCCTGGACCCTCATCTGGCCGGCTCCTACTTCTCATTCAGGTCTCTGCTCACATGGGGCTTCCTCAGAATTGCCATTCCTGAGCTCCCCTACTCAGAGCAGCCTCTCATGTAGCCATTAGGTCTTTCTTTGGTTGTTTTCCAGTCTATCACTACTCAAAATTATCTGTCCTTAGGATTTGCCTTCCCGCAACAGAATTGAAGTTCCATGAGAGCAGAGACCTTGTTTACTTCAGCATCCGGTATCCAGCACCAAGCACAGTGCCTGACACACAGGAAGAAGACCAAAAAAACGTTGAATGAATGAATGAATGCCCAACCCTGCAGGAACTGTAGTACTGACAGAGCCCAGCAGGGAAATAATAAGAAACAAGTTGACAATGGGGCACCTGGCTGGCTCAGTCGGAAGAGCATGGGACTCTTGATCTCGGGGTCATGAGTTTGAGCCCCATGTTGGGTGTAGAGATTGCTTAAATAAGTGAAAATTTAAAAAAAAAACACACAAAAACCCAAGATATTTGACAATGACTAGATAAAGTCCTCTGATGTGTTCTCATTGACCTGAAAAATATCAGGGGGAGAAAAAGATGTTTTCCAAGCTAGTGGGAAAATACCTGATTGTTATCTAAACCTATTTACTCTTGTAGGACTGATTCAAGGTGCAGGCACATGCTTCTCAATTAAGAATGGGGTACCACTCAGCTCCATTAAACCTGCTCGTCCAAACTCCTGCCCAACTCATCTTCCTGTAACCTTCAGAGTTCAAGGCAACAGCTGATAGTGTTAACAGAAATCACCCTAACTGGGACTGTAATAATGAATATCAAAAAGAATTCTAAGTGAAAACAAATAATCAAGTCAAAAAGTGGGCAGAAGAGATGAACAGACACTTCTCTGAAGAAGACATACGAATGGCTAACAGACACATGAAAAAATGTTCATCATCATTAGCCATCAGGGAAATCCAAATCAAAACCACACTGAGATACCACCTTACACCAGTTAGAATGGCAAAAATGGACAGGGAAAGAAACAACAAATGTTGGAGAGGTTGTGGAGAAAGGGGAATCCTCTTACACTATTGGTGGGAATGCAAGTTGGTACAGCCACTTTGGAAAACAATGTGGAGGTTCCTCAAAAATTTAAAAATAGAGCTACCCTATGACCCAGCAATTGCACCACTGGGTATTTACCCCAAAGACACAGATGTAGTGAAAAGAAGGGCCATATGCACCCCAGTGTTCATAGCAGCAATGTCCGCAGTAGCCAAACTGTGGAAAGAGCCGAGATGCCCTTCAACAGATGAATGGATAAAGAAGATGTGGTCCATATATACAATGGAATATTACTCAGCCATCAGAAAAGATGAATACCCAACTTTTACATCAACATGGATGGGACTGGAGGAGATTATGCTAAGTGAAATAAGTCAAGCAGAGAAAGTCAATTATCATGTGGTTTCACTTATCTGTGGAACATAAGGAATAACATGGAGGACATTAGGAGAAGGAAGGAAAAAATGGGCAGGGGGAATTGGAGGGAGAGATGAACCATGAGAGACTATGGACCTGAGAAACAAACAGGGTTTTAGAGGGGAGGGGGGAGGGGAATTGCTTAGCCCGGTGATGGGTATTAAGGAGGGCACGTACTGCATGGAGCACTGGGTGTTATACGAAAACAATGAATCGTGGATCACTACATCAAAAACTAACGATGTATTGTATGGTGACTAACATAACATAATAAAATTAAAAACTACAAAAAAAAAAAAAGAATTCTAAGTGAATTGTTACTTCCCTTCCTTCCAGTCTGAGGCAAGTACAATACCCACTGAATTCAACGGTACATCTCAGTGAGAATCTGTGGGTGAGGAGAATAAAAGCACTGCCATCCATCTTTTTTTTTTTTTAAGATTCTATTTATTTATTTGATAGAGAGAGAGCACAAACAGGGGGAGCAGGAGAGGGAGAAGCAGGCTCCCCACTGAGCAAGGAGCCCAATGCAGGCCTCAATCCCAGAACCATGGGATCATGACCTGAGCCGAAGGCAGACTCTTAACAGACTGAGCCACCCAGGCGCCCAAAAGCACTGCCATCCAAAAGGGTGATCTTGTTCTAAATTCAGTTCAATGAATTTAGCATTCAACTAAATTTAGCATTATATGAATTTCAATAACAGCTCTTAAAGCATGCCTTATAGATAAGCCAGTAACAAATCCTTTAAATATGCATAGGACGTAATTCTAGCAAATGCAAAGTTAAATAAACACAAATGTGAAGAGATATTCCTCCTCCTAAATTATCAGTAATCATTCCTTAGATACTAAGATCCTAAGATCTTACCTTAAATACGAAGATCCCACCAAGGTGTGAGGAGACATTGAGAGATTATAGAAAATATCTGACATAATGTTGCTAATGGATTCTTGTGCTGAAAGCATAAAATATAATTCATTACATATTTATGACTTCCAAACATGGCACATAGGAAGCCACTTAAAAATCAAATTATTCATATGTTATTGCCTCTGAAGCTACACAAAGCTTTGGCTTTCGTAGAATCATTGATTTAAGAAATCTTTTCTTGAGAAAATAATTTTTTTTTAAAGATTTTATTTATTGACAGAGAGAGAGAGCACAAGTAGGCAGAGTGGCAGGCAGAGGGAGAGGGAGAAGGAGGCTCTCCGCTGAGCAGGGAGCCGGACGCGGGGCTCGATCCCAGGACCCCGGGATCATGAGCTGAGCTGAAGGCAGACGCTTAACCGACTGAGCCACCCAGGCGCACCATTGACAACTCTACTGTAGTTTTCTTATACCACTCCTTTCCTACCATCCACCTCTCCACCTTATTAGACAGTTTTCACCCAAAACCGCACATAATCCATAAAGCAGAAGCTGTGGCTCTCACAGAGTTCCGAAACCCATATTCGCTGAACTGTCCTGAGAAGTGAAGCCATGCAGGTAGCACATGATAAGCAGCCCAGCAGAGGTTCAACATTTGAGAGGCAGCTAGAAATATGAGAGCAGTTCGAGTTAATTTCCACACAGTCGGCAACAGTTTTGTCTAAGCTGCAAGCGTCCCAGCCCTCCAAGCATTACTAGCATAATGTTTATTGAGCAATAACAATTGCCAGATGCAGCTCAGAAAGTTGGATCAGAAGTCATCTTTACCTAGGAGACTGCTAGTTTAGATTCTAGACCTACAGAAACCTAAGAATGGGTTCATCACCTGCTCTCCCCCGTACATGTATGCAATAAGCAATGCAGCAATATTCCTCCAGGGAGTCAGAGGACCCATGGATACTGCATGAGGCATTCAGCAAAGATGCATTAACTTAATCAAGCTGAGATGATAGCATTTACTGAGCTGCAATACTAACTTGCCATATAGACTTTGGTGTCCTGCACAAGTTAGTAGAGTTTTCAAATGTGATTAATGTCCTAACATAGTTTATGATGTAAGATCAAAGATGTTGCCCAGGTTGGCCCTAGAAAAAAAATGTAAAAGAGGCAGAAATATAATTCTCAGCTCTCCTAATAGCATCACCTTCTGCTTGTGGTATGTGCCCCCTTTATTCCACGAGGCTCCATCCCATTTCTAATTGCAACTAATCTCTACTAAACATTTCACTGGCAATGGGCCAGTGAATACATTACATTGTTAATTTTAATTTTGATCAAAGCAATACATGCACTTCATTTAAAAACTAAAACTTGACAAAAAGCAGTCCTCTTGCGCACGCTTTCCCAGCCCCTATTCCTGTTTCCCTGTGGTAACCGCTTTCAGTTCTTTTAGCTGTGTCTTTCAGTGTTTACATCCATTTGACAAATAATGTGCTTATACTGTTATTTCTTAATTTTTGTATTTTAAACGTTATTTGCTTTCTTCTATGGGAGATGAGGAATTACCTCTTTTAACACATCCCCACACACACCCAAAAACATACACATATTTCCCATTCTCCATCTTCCCAGTGTTAATTACAGCATACTTTTAAGCTAAACCCATAATTGAAGATTACATTATTATTAATCTATTAATATTGTTTATAGCTCAGTCATGCAATATATTATATTTTTTGTACAACTTTTCATTTCCTAAAAGTTTATATTTTCCTCTATTTTTTTGTTGTTGTTGTTGCCTGATTTTCTATATACCTATCATCAACTCATTCTCAAACTCTCCATTAGAACTGAAAACTCCTCGGGGTGCCTGCGTGGCTCAGTCGTTCGTTAAGCATCTGCCTTCGGCTCGGGTCATGATCCCAGGGTCCTGGGATCGAGCCCTACATCGGGCTCCCTGCTCCGTGGGAAGCCTGCTTCTCCCTCTCCCACTCCCCCTGCTTGTGCTCCCTCTCTTACTGTGTCTCTCTCTGTCAAATAAATAAAAAAATCTTAAAAAAAAAAAAAAAAGAACTGAAAACTCCTCTCAATGTGGTTCAACACCTCATATAATCCTTCAGTTTAATTTGTTTCCTGGAGACTTCTCTAACAACTCCTCTGTTCTTCCATTACAATCTGGATGAATTGTTTTCTAGGTTTCTTGATACCTACCACTGTGGGGCTTCCTTCTGCATCATTTTGGAAATTCCCTTTGCCTCCATCCTGTGTTAGATCCCTTATCTTTTTTTATTTCATGCCTTCTTCTTCCTTATTTTACTTGTTCAGTTTCATGGAGCATATCCTGAAAAAGGAGGCAGGGGCAGTAACTCTGTTGAGACCTCACATATCTGAAAACACATTTACCCTCATGTTTAGATAGGTATAGAATTTTTGTTTGTTAAGCATTTTCTCTCAGAATTTTTAAAGCATTTCTCCATGGTTTTCTAGTTTTTAATATTTAACAGAGAAACTAAGGGCCAATGCACTCAGTGCCAAACCAAGCCTCAAGATCACATCTCTCTCTTTTTTTTAAGATTTTATTTTTAGTTAATCTCTACACTCAGTGTGGGGCTTGAACTCACAAATCTGAGACCAAGAGGTGCATGCTCCACTGACTGAGCCAGCCAAGTGCCCCAAGATCACATTTCTTTAATTCAAGTGTCAGGAATATTCTTCCCTTATAAAACCCAGCCTCTATTTACTAAAGTGTGGAGGGAACTACTTACAGCAGTATTTGTAATTAGATAAAGGGCTCATTTGTAGACCTAAAGCTTGAGTCAAAGGATTGAAATTATAATGGTAAAATTACCAATGATATATAGTTGATTTGAGGGACAGGACTACTCAAGTTATAGGGCACAACTTTTATTACTACCCAATGTATCAAGCTGGTAGCATGTCCTAAAGTTTCTTGGGACTCCAGAAATTGAGTGTTTTGTTTTGTTTTTAAAGATTTTTTTTTAAGATTTTATTTATTTGTCAGAGAGAGAGAGAGCACAAGCAGGGGGAGCGGCAGGCAGAGGGAGACTTGATGTGGGACTCGACCCCAGGAGCCTGGGATCATGACCTGAGCCAAAGGTAGATGCTTAATGACTGAGCCACACAGGTGTCCCTTTAAAGATTTTTTTAAAGTAATCTCTACTCCCAACATGGGGCTCGAACTTACAACCAAGACCAAGAGTCGCAAGCTCCACCAACTGAGCCAGCCAGGAGCCCCCAGAAATTGAGTGTTGAGAGAAAATTCTCCATGAGTTTCTCACATTTGTGCACATCTTATAAGCAGAAGCACTGACTTGCCTTTGTTCCGAACTATCCTTTCTAAGATGTATGTGTAGCAAACAGCCATGGGAGAATCTGATAATGTCTCGCATTGAAGCAAAGGGCAGGATTGCTTTCAGCCCTGGAAGATAGAGATAGTGTTTCCCTCTGGAGGAAAAGGCGGACATGCTTACTGCCCATTAAGAACAACTTGGGTTCGCTCACTCAAGGTTCCTCACCGGTAATAATCCTCACTGCATGTGTAGATGTCACCTGATCCTCTTCACATTGCCCAGCAGGAGTTGAGGCTCAGGGTCCTGGCACAAATGCTGATACTCTGGCTACTGCTAGTGCTGTGAGTAATAAACTGTCCTTGGTTTCTAACCTAGGAGTATCATGTCTTCTGCCAGCACCCATGAAACTGTGGCAGGCTAACTTGTTGGCTTGCAAGTAGAATAAAATGTCAGACCCTTTGCAGTTCTTGAAAGAGGTATATACAAAAATATATAGGAGAAACATTTGGGGGGATATATGGATTAAAAAAGAGTTTCCTACCAAAATAATTTTTTTGGCTTGGAAATACAGATTTCAAATCCAACCATAGTCTAGAATTCTAAAAATAAATATACGTGAAATTTGGCTTCAACAAGTTAAATATTTTTGCAATGAATCTAAGGTGCCTATGTTTCTTGTAAGCAATATTTCTATGATTAGCATTCTCTATTTTTGCAGAGCTCTTCACAAAACATTTATCCTCTAAGATGCGACAAAGAGATAGCAAGAAGAAGGATCTCTTCCAAATAACTCAAGCCTTCATGGACTATTTCAACTATTCCTGTGGAGCCAAAACATAATAAAATCTTTCAAATGTGTTAGAAACCCTTAACTTAAACTAAGCCAAAACACCAGGAAGTATCTTTGAATACATGGCCTGTGATTCGTTCCTGCTTTTGGCATCTTTGGCAACACCATTGAATGCACTAAAGGCTGTGAACTCTGACCTTGTCAAGTGCTTCATGTTCAGTACTACTGCAAGTGATCTTCATCATCACATCACACTTTAAACACCAAGAAGAAAACACTGTTTCAAGAAGAAAACACCTGTTTGCCATCACGCACCATGTACTTCTGACCCAATGAGAAAGACCAGTTCAGAGCCCAGCATATATGAGAGTAAGTCTCTAGAACCCTGTAATTCTACAAAGTTCATTTATTGTGCCGTCACCTCCCAAAGTCATCCTGGTGGAGAGGTCACTTAACTAAACTAGAGGAAGGCTCCAGGATGGACCAAAACAGCACTCTGATGATCTTTTCTGCTAGAGCTGCAGTAAAGGGGAAAGAACACAGGCTATGGATTCAGGAGACTGCTATTCAAATTCCAGTTCCACTCCGATCAGTCAGGAAGCTTTGGGCATCGTTTTTCACCTTTTCTGAGCTCAACTTCCTTGTCTGGACACGGGGCTCTGGTAATACCCAACAAGATTGTCTTGATGATCACAAGTTAATGTTATGTGCAAATTTCTGGCACATACAGGACTCCTAATAAATATTTGTTGAATCTAAATTGCAGAGTAGGCCTGGAGCAGTGCTTGGCTTTCCAGATTAAAATGATACAGAATCCTCAGACCCATTAAAAACCTGATGTCTCGGGGCGCCTGGGTGGCTCAGTTGGTTAAGCGACTGCCTTCGGCTCAGGTCATGATCCTGGAGTCCCGGGATCGAGTCCCGCATCGGGCTCCCTGCTCGGCGGGGAGTCTGCTTCTCCCTCTGACTCTCCTCCCTCTCATGCTCTCTGTCTCTCATTCTCTCTCTCTCAAAGAAATAAATAAAATCTTTAAAAACAAAACAAAACAAAACCTGATGTCTCTGGGGTACCTGGGTGGCTCAGTTGTTAAGCATCTGCCTTTGGCTCTGGTCATAATCCCAGGGTCCTAGGATGGCTCCGCAGGAAGCCTGCTTCTCCCTCTCCCACTCCCCCTGCTTGTGTTCCCTCTCTGGCTGTGTCTCTCTGTCAAATAAATAAATAAAATCTTTAAAAAAATAAAAATAAAAAATAAAAACCTGATGTCTCTATGTAAAATAAGAGACATTTTCTTCCTTATATAAAGTGCTTCTTCTTAAAGTTAAGGAAAGTTAACCCCTTTCCTAAGATTATTGTATTAAGATGAAGGTGGAAAATAGATGTGCTACCAGCTAATAGACAGCCTTGAATGCCAAGTAGGGAATTTGGGCTTTATTCCATGAGGAAATCGTTAACGTTTCTAAACTAGGGAGTGACAGCTTAAGGCAAATTACTCTGATAGCAATGAATGAAATGATTTGGTGGTGGTTAAAGAGTGCAGAAGAAAGATTGGTTAGGAGGCAATTTAAATATTCCAGAGCAGAGGTATCAGACATTCAGATAATGATGGTAGTATTGATGGACCTGACATGAGGTCTAAAAAATCTCTTACTGGCTATAAACTGTTCATGGAAAATGAGTAGCATTTACCCTTCTGATGATAATGTTTTTATCATACAGTTGCCCCAGTAACCACTTCACAAAATAATTCCTTCAGGTAGTTGATATTTTTATGTATTAATCTTAATGACATGAATATAAAAATGTGTCTTGGCCTAAAACAGACACTTTTTTAAAAGAGTTTATTTATTTATTTGAGAGAGAGAGAGAGCATGAGTGACGGGGAGGGGCAGAGGGAGAAGAAGCAGACTCCCCACTGAGCAGGGAGCCCCACGTGGGGCTCCATCCCAAGACCCTGAGATCATGACCTGAGCTAAAGGGAGACACTGAACTGACTGAGCCACCCAGGTGCCCCCAAAACAGACACTTTTAAGTAAAGTTTATTTATTTATTCTAACACAAACTCTTCAGTCTTGAGGGAGGAGGATAGAAAAATTATCTTGAAAAGACAAGACATGAATTTAAGAGTTCAGTGAAACAAAGTCAAAATTTAGGCTTAAGCTTTTAGTTTAACATGTTAATAAGCTTTTTATACAATGAGACTAGGAAATAGACTAATAATAGGAATGCACTGAGCATCCTATTGCAGAAGGCTCACCAGTTGCGAGGAAATGCAGCTAACATTTCAGGTTATGCAGGGCAAAAGAAATCATCTCATTATTTGTGTTCCTTTTACGACTGGAAACTCATCCTCTCAAATATTGCCACAGTTTTCAGCAAGCAAGATCATTTAGGTTCGCCATCTCAGGGGCTCTTAAGAAATATTGGGTGGACATTACTAGGTTCATGTGCTTGTTTACTTCTTTCATTTTTCTCTTTGCTGGCCAAAGGAAATTACAAACCATTATGTGCAACTGTGCCATCATTACAGATTTATGAGAGAAATAAATGACTCCTTTGATGGATTTAAGAATGCAGAAGGCTTAAGTAGATGCTTTCCTCAAAACATAATTCCATTTCCCACTGCCAAATCTGACCTCTCTCAAATTCCCTCCTTCTTTATAACTACTAATCCTGATGTAGAGAAAACAGAATATTGAAGAAAAATAAGTTTCTTACAACCCACCACTATAATATTCAATTCTTCAAACAAATTCATAATTGTCAGTATCTATCTACTTAAGGGCAAGGTAAGTTTCATGGAAAAGGTTAGTTCCCTAATGATAAAGAATGGCATATAAAAGCTCATCAGTGCTAAACCATGCCCCTCAAAGTCTGACAATTTTAATCAACTACATCTCAAATAGTTAGGAATAACTGAACATTTTTGAGTATGGAATTCTTAAATAGAAATTGGGAAGAGTTAAACTTGCCAAGAAGATGCAAAGCAACGTAGTTCCGTGAAGTATTGAATAACTGTGATGCCAAATGCATAGTTTTAATAAATCTTCACTCAGTCTTGATCAGGGAGCAGTAAGAAAGCCAATGATTGGTAAGGCAAACAATCAAGCTGCTAACAAAGCCAAGTCCTCTCAGTACTAGAGTAAAGATGAGAGAAATTGAAGTGAAAGGAGAAGGAATGTGATAGATTGCAAAAGGGGCCCACAAATGCCTCCCATTCCTGTATGTGCGCCCCATATGCACTATGACTTTGTATCATGTGGATGAGCCTGGGCAATCCTCCTGATGCTGACAGGCATGTGGCTCTCACTCGAGCAGACACAGAGCCACCACCAGACATAGGTAGAGCTTTCCAGCCCCAGCTGAGCCAGTTTCGATGAGAGAAAACACTCAGCCAACCCACAAAACTGTAAGAAACACAGCTACTGTTGTTTTAATCCAAAGCTTTTGGACAGTGCGTTGTGCAGCCAGAGCTGATACAGAAAGTGGTCTGAGAACTGGAGAACTGGAGGGCTGCTGGGACAGCAACTTAGAATAGGCAGCACTCTCTTTGGGACCAGGTGGGAGACAGAGGCTAGAAAGGTGGCAAAAATAAATAGTAGCCAAAATTGGGAAAATGGTGCATACACTGTTGGCAGAGGCCAGACAACGGATGCATATAGTAGTGAAATAGTGAAACAATCCCAAAGCTCATGTCTGTGATAATTTGGAAGACAGAAAATTTACCTAATGCATCTGTAGATTTGGCTAAGGAGCGTCCCTGGCAAAATGTTAAAGGAGTGGTTTTATTTTGATTTTTTAATTGCATAAGATAAGGTACAAAACAGAGAGATGAGCTAAAGAGGGAACTGTAGCTTTCCTGCAGAATTCTATAGGCATTATAAAGGAGCCAAGGGTTGAGAGCTCAGAAAATAAAACTATTTCATATCTCTGGTCTCTCTAGCCATTAAAGATTCTCAGAGTAATTGGGGTGCCTGGGTGGCTAGTCGTTAAGCGTCTACCTTCGGCTCAGGTCATGATCCCAGGGTCCTGGGATCGAGCCCCGCATCAGGCTCCCTGCTCGGCCAGGAGCCTGCTTCTCCCTCTCCCACTCCCCCTGCTTGTGTTCCCTCTCTAGCTGTCTCTCTCTCTGTCAAATAAATAAAATAAAATCCTTAAAAAAAAAAAAAAAAAGATTCTCAGAGTAAGAACTGATGTCAGGGTAAAGATCCAAATCGAGGGTGTGGCTGAAAGACCCCTCTTAAACCACTGAATGGTGTAGGGTAGTACCTAGAATCTTCAGGATGCTGTATCCCAGCAGCCTGCCATGCAGCCTGAAGCTGAAAGTAGCCCTCTCAGAAAGAGTTGGGTGATGTGCCTGTAGACTCCTAGGAACCCCACAAGTTTTTAAGAGAATTGCACTAACTGAATTCTGGCCAGCTTGGACTAAAACAGAAAGGATTGGAAATAAAAAGATTTCTCTGGGCCCCCAATTTTCTACATGCAAGAAGCAAGCTGAGAAAGCAACCCAACTAGAAACATGAGCTATTCTTTATTGAAGTGGAAGGGTGTCTCAGAAGGAGAGGAAAGAGCTCAGCAGGCAATAAACCCCCTTCCTTGGCGAAGAGCCTGGAAAGACAAGAAGCCAGAGAGTCGATTTTAGGAAAAACGACTGGCCCTAATCAAGAAACGCTACCTGCTTCTTGAGTAGAGGGAACCTAGCAACATGTGCCTGGCCAAACGTCAGATTGCTTTGGACAATTTTTTTTCAAGTGTTAGCAAAAGTTTATTATTCTGAGTATTACTTCTTCTTTTTTTTTTTCTTTTAAAGTCATCTCTACACCCAACATGGGGCTCGAACTCACGAATCCAAGGTCAAGGGTTGCATGCTCCACCAACTGAGCCAGCCAGGCACCCCTCTGATGATTACTCCTTAAGACCTTTTGTATATACATACAGGGTCCAGGGGTGAGAGCTTCGTTCCCTGGTGATTGAAGCTAGAACCACAACAAAGTAGCCCACCCAAAATAGCAGTTATATTCTTTCTCGGATCTTAGGAAGTTAGTAACTTTGCACATTAGAAACTATGTGAGGTTACCCATTTTAATTAGTAACCCTTGAACTCTTGATTATCAGAACAATAAGCCTGGATGAAAATTGTGCCAGTTTCACTAATTCGAACTGCAGTTTTTTTCTTCCCTGATCTAATCTATACATGCTATAGGTTTTGATCCCAAATCCTCCTCAGAGTGTCCTACTTCATTTTTTATGTTGACTAGAAAGGGATTTGTGTTATAGTAGTTCCTGGGGGAGAATAATAGGCTCTCTGAAATTAGTATTTATTAACTATAAACAGAAATATCACAGTTCTTCCTGGAATGATAGTTCCCTAATTGTTCTAAGTCACATCTGTTGTACACTTCAAAGGGCCATGTGAAAGAAGCAGCAAATCATGTTAATCTGGCCCAAGTACAAGAGCACAAGTTCAGGCCCAGTGGCCTTGGCCATATGATGAAGGATACAAGAAGTGAAGAAGGTGGAACTTCACCTGGGAGTGTTGATTGGGTTACCTGGTCCCTATTTTACACTGGGTGTGAGGTCAGATAACTTTAAGAGAAGCCGTACCTGAGGAAGCCACATCCAGAGAGCCTCATCCATATCTGGACCAGTTGCGTCTCATAAGATCCTGAACTTCAATCCTGATACCTTAGGATAAACTTACCGGGGGGAAGAGTCCTGTGACATGAATAAGATTTTACAAGTAGGAGAAATGTGAATGATTTGTGGCCAGAAGGCAGACTGGTAAACTGTAAAAAAGAGCCACATATTCCTCCCATTCCTGAACGCAAGCCCTCTTCCCACATGACTTTACAACTCAGCCCATCAAGAGCCAGACTCTATTTTTCTACCCCTCAGATCTGAACTTGATCATATGATTTTGCTTGAGCTGATAGCACACTGCCAGCATGACATGAATAGAGGCTTAGAAAGTGCTAGCACATTGGAGCTTGCCCTCTGTTGCTGCTCGGAGTCTTTCTGCCGCCATGTGGGTGAGCCTGGGCCAGCCTGCTGGGTGATGAGAGGTACCCGGCTGTCATGCCAGCTGACGCAGGCCACCTCCCATTCTGTGAGGGAAGCTCTCCCAGACCACATCCAGCTTGGCCAAGCCAGTCCAGACCAGAAGAGCTCCCAAACCCCACACAACCATGAGAAATAATAGATGCTGTGTAATCCACTAAGTTCAGGTATGGTTTTTAGCCAGAAAAATTCCATGGATAAAAGGGGTTCTTCTTGAAAAAGTTTGTTCTTTGGGATTATAGCAAGAGCAGAAAAGATAAAGGAGCCTGTAACACAGAGGAAGATTTTACAGAAAAGTTTCTAAAAGAAAATGGAAAGAGTAAAACAAAAGGCATATAATGGAGAGGAAAACAAAAGACAATATCATTGACACATCCAGAATTTGATTTTTAAAATAAAAGCCAGAGTCCACCAAGGAATCTACACATATTCAGTTCATACATCAATAGTCTTACATGCCACTGTAGTGCGCAACTGGAATTTTCCTCCCCAGTTTAGGTGTGTAGATCGTGAAACTGTGAGCATTGTTCTATAATACTAAGGCAGGAAAATTATCTCATATTTTTAGAAAATTTTTCACCAAGGAGAGAGATAAAAAGGACTGTAGCATTTTATTTTATTTTTTTAAAAGATTTTATTTATTTATTTGACAGAGAGAGAGAGAGAGCGAGAGAGGGAACACAAGCAGGGGAAGTGGGAGAGGGAGAAGCAGGCTTCCTGCCGAGCAGGGAGCCCGATGCGGGGCTCAATCCCAGGACCCTGGGATCATGACCTGAGCCGAAGGTAGACGCTTAACGACTGAGCCACCCAGGCACCCCAGGATGTAGCATTTTAAACAACAACAAAAATTAATCAGATTATCTTATCCCCCTGAGTCTTCTCATTAATCAAGAATATATGTAATTAATAGATTACTTTCAACAGGTCTCAGGACCTTTCTAATCGCTCTTCTGTCTGTCTGGAACACTCTTCCCTTGTGTATTTCCATGTTTCAAATGTCACCCTCCAGTGATGCCTTCCCTGACCACCCTTTTGGAATTGTAAACTGTTTCCTATTTCCCTTCCCTGCTTTATTCTTCTTCGTACTTAAAAACCTCTCATGTACTGTATAACTTACTTGTTTGGCTTATAACCTCTCTCCCACTAGAATATAAATTTCATAAACACAGGGACTTTTTTCTATGTTTCTCATTGTTGTATCCCAAACACCCCAAAAACTGACAGGCTCATGGTGGGCCCTCAATAAATATTCACTGAATGGAAGAATTGATTCTTTTGTCATTACATTGTTCTTTGGTATTGTATTAGCAGACACTTGTGATTTTCATTGCCAAAACAAAACAAAACACTGTGTGACCTAAATGTGGTATCCTGTTCACAGCAGTAGTCGATACTTTCAAAAGAAGGTAAAACTTCAGTATGAATTGAGCCACTTGCCCAGAGCATCATAAGGAAATAAAGAACTGCAAAGCTTCCACAATGATCTGTTTGTGCCGAGGCATGAGATTCTATTACCTTTATCTTAATATTCATAACTGCAGTATTATGACTGGTCATAAAATTATCTAGCCCTTTCTAATTCATCCATTGACTAAATCTATGAGCTCCCAGGGTAGGAAATTCCACAGGTTGGCCATACACTGGGTGAAGAAATATTTTCCTTATGCTTTTTTTTATTCTGAATTTATATCAGTCATTAATTTTGCAAAATGAGTGACCCTTGTCTTAATATTTGGAAGACACAGATAGAACACATTAATAAGAGGAGAGAGAAGAACCATATGGTCCTCTCAATTGGTGCATAAAAAGCATTTGACAAAATACAACATCCTTTCCTGATTAAAACTCTTCAGAGTATAGGGATAGAGGGAACATTCCTCAAGTTAATAAAATCCATCTATGAAAAACTAACAGTGAATATCATCCTCAATGGGGAAAAGTTGAGAGCCTTTCCCTCAAGATCAGGAACACGTCAAGGATGCCCACTCTCGCCACTATTATTCAACATAGTACTAGAAGTCCTAGCAACAGCAATCAGACAACAAAAAGAAATAAAAGGTATTCAAATTGGCAAAGAAGAAGTCAAACTCTCTCTTCTCGCAGATGACATGATACTTTATGTGGAAAACCCAAAAGACTCCACCCCCAAATTACTAGAACTCATACAGCAATTCAGTAATGTAGCAGGATACAAAATCAATGCACAGAAATCAGTTGCTTTCTTATACACTAACAATGCAAGTGTAGAAAGAAAAATTAGAGAAACGATTCCATATACAATAGCACCAAAAACCACAAGATACCTCAGAATAAACCTAACCAAAGAGGTAAAAGATCTATACTCTAGGAACTACAGAACACTCATGAAAGAAATTGAAGAAGACACAAAAAGATGGAAAAACATTCCATGCTCATGGATCAGAAGAATAAACATTGTTAAAATGTCTATGCTACCCAGAGTAATCTATACCTTCAATGCCATCCCGATCAAAAGTCCAATGACATTTTTCAAAGTGCTGGAACAAACAATCCTAAAATTTGTATGGAATCAGAAAAGACCCCGAATCGCCAAGGAAATGTTGAAAAAGAAAAACAAAGGGGGCATCACGTTGCCCAATTTCAATCTATATTACAAAGCAGTGATCACCAAGACAGCAAGGTACTGGCACAAAACAGACATATAGACCAATGGAACAGAATAGAAAGCCCAGATATGGACCCTCAAATTTATGGTCAAATAATCTTTGACAAAGCAAGAAAAAATATGCAATGGAAAAAAGACAGTCTCTTCAATAAATGGTGCTGGGAAAATTGGACAGCCACATGCAGAAGAATGAAACTCGACCATTCTCTAACACCATACACAAAGATAAACTCAAAATGGATGAAAGACCTCAATGTGAGACAGGAATCCATCAAAATCCTAAAGGAGAACATAGGCAGTAACCTCTTTGACATCGGCCACAGCAACTTCTTTCAAGATACATCTCCAAAGGCTAGTGAAACAAAAGCAAACATGAACTTTTGGGACTTCATCAAGATAAAAAGCTTCTGCACAGCAAAGGATACAGTCAACAAAACAAAGAGGAAATCCACAGAATGAGAGAAGATATTTGCAAATGACACTACAGATAAAGGGCTGGTATCCAAGATCTGTAAAGAATTTCTCAAACTCAACAACCAAAAACAAATAATCAAGTCAAAAAATAGGCAGAAGACATGAGCAAACACTTCTCCAAAGAAGACATTCATCATCATTAGCCATCAGGGAAATTCAAATCAAAACCACACTGAAATACCACCTTACACCACTTAGAATGGCAAAAATTGACAAGGCAAGAAACAACAAATGTTGGAGAGGTTGTGGAGAAAGGGGAACCCTCTTACACTGTTGATGGGAATGCAAGTTGGTACAGCCACTTTGGAAAACAGTGTGGAGGTGCCTCAGAAAATTAAAAATAGAGCCTATGACCCAATAATTGCACTACTGGGTATTTACCCCAAAGACACAGATGTAGTGAAAAGAAGGGCCATATGCACCCCAATGTTCATAGCAGCAATGTCCGCAATAGCCAAACTGTGCAAAAAGCCGGGATGCCCTTCAACAGATGAACGGATAAAGATGTGGTCCATATATACAATGGAATATTACTCAGCCATCAGAAAGGATGAATACCCAACTTTTACATCAACATGGACGGGACTGGAGGAGATTATGCTAAGCGAAATAAGTCAAGCGGAGAAAGTCAATTATCATATGGTTTCCCATATTTGTGGAACATAAGGAATAGCATGGAGGACATTAGGAGTAGGAAGGGAAAAATGAAGGGGGGGGAATCGGAGGGAGAGATGAACCATGAGAGACTATGGACTCTGAGAAACAAACTGAGGGTTTTAGAGGGGAGGGGGATAGGGGAATGGGTTAGCCTGGTGATGTGTATTAAGGAGGGCACATACTGCATGGAGCACTGGGTATTATACAAAAACAATGAATCGTGGATCACTACATCAAAAACTAATGATGTATTGTATGGTGACTAACATAACATAATAAAAAAAAATTTTTAAAAAAAAGGAAGACACAAAATTACATAAATTGAGCTTGCAATAAGGATGTCATTTTGGTTGTTCTGTATGGTCATGTTCCATTTATCATGTGAATGTGTGGCTGTGTTCGAAGGGTAGGAATAGCTAATTGTTTTCCTTTTAGGTTTTTACCCTCATAGGAGTACAGAAAGGACATGTCAGGATAGAGATAAAGGGAAAAGGAGAAAAGGAAAACAAACAAGGGCCATGTGAGACCATCCAGACTGTAGGTCACTATCGTTCTCCTCAGGTTTTTTAAAATTGCTATGGTCTAAGATGATAAGGAAAATTTATTCAATCAGTTTTAAAGCTGAATTTTTCCTGGTTAACAAGCATTTGACTACTTCTATCCCTTAAGTTAGAAGCAAAGAAGAAGGATTTGCTCTTGACAGGATCTTATTCTTAAGGCTAAGATTATCTTTAAAACCTATTAACAAAGTATTTTCTAATAGAATGCCTGCATGGGATTTGGGGGGGGTGTGTCGTTTTTCACGGGCTGTAGTCCATTTCATTGAAATGTGTAAGGTCAGCTAATAAGTGGCAGTCTGCTGCCTGCTGCATGATTAATCAGGTTGGGAGCCTCAGTGGGATTAAGCCTTGGAATACACAGGGATTGTTTGTTTGTTTATGTATTTACTTATTTATCTTTTAGCTTTGGCAATTCAGAACTTTACTCACTGTACTAATTACAAATTTTTGTAAGAACGCAAGACCCTCCATTATTTAAGGTTAGACTTTCAATTAAGTCTTTTAAGGATTACATACAGTTTTAATACAGAGCAAGAAATGGTTGGACATACCGGTGTGAAACGGTGACGCATTTTAGCACTTGGGGTTTTTAGGTGATGAAAGTGTGCACATGTAAAACAGTTAAGATTGCAGATTATAATATACTGTGTATCAACATCTCCGTGGGTTGGCACACATGCATTAGAAAAAAACCATCATAGGCTGGAAAGGATTTTGCAATCATCTGGTACAATGCGAACATTCTACAAAAGAAGAAATGAGCGCTTGAGAAGTGATGTATTCAAGATAACAGAGCTACTTAGTGGAAGGCAGAAAGGTCAGGTAGTCGTGCTGACTTTCATCAAAGGCCAACAATTCTGCCTGTCATAACATCTTCAATAGGACGACTTTTCGACATGTGACCAAAGGCTGGTCACCTGGATGTCATTCCAGGCCTTGTTTGCTCAAGTTCAGAGAAATTTGCTCCTCTTTCTCAAGATCTGGAACACCAGAAAGACTACTGCACCTTGGGCATAATCAGTGGGAAAAGCAACTTATAAATAAATGTACAAGGAAAGAGTTGCCATGATGCTCCTTCCTCTCGGAACGCCTCCCTCCCACCGCCCCCCAAAAGACGAGTAAAGTAACTAAAGCCTTTTCAGTCATGCACCGGCAATGCATCTGACAACACTGATGAGTATGTTGATCCAATACATACTAAAATATTACTTTTGAACCTGTGATTCCAGTTTTCTTTACAGTATGGCACATAATTATAACTTTAGGTCACATGTTATGGGTCTGGCCAGAGGCTTGGAGTCATGCCACTGTTGCTTCTACGATTACTAATTCTCTATTCTTTGGAGATATTTTTATGCTTTGTGTGTCATTCTGTCACATGGAATATGTTGTAATGAGTATATTTATGAGTCCAGCCATTGGGAGTGGGAACTGATGTATTAGGTAGCCTTGCACCTCATGTGCAGCTGAATTATAACGCAGACCTTAACAGCCAACAAGTCTGTGTTCAGAGAAAAAAAAGAATTTCCAAACATAAACCATGTTCTTGGCACTAGCTTCGAATACTGGACATTCATAACCCACAAATGCCCAGACTATAAATTTGCAAGTTGCATTAATATGGCAGTAAAAGTCACTCTTCTGAAAGCTGCACTTGTAAAATATTTATAAATTCACATGGTTGTTCCTGGCAAATAACTACATCTGTCAGCTCTGTCTTTTTGCTCCCAAAGCAGCAGGGTTGGTGTCCTGTGTAATTCACAATATGTTCATAAAGAATTATTTTGGAAAAATCAAGATGGAAGATATTTTGTTCTAAGGGGAAAATGTATCTGCTCCTTCAATGGTTTGGTGTTACTGTTGGATCTCCTGAGATTTTTTTTCTCATCAAGGTTTTTTCTCTGAACAAGTTTTCATTTTATTGGACTTATCTAGTTTCCAAATTAGCAAGCTAACTCCTGTGGGGTTGTCTTAAAAATCCCATATTAATACGTACAACACAGTGGACTTTCTTAGTCCCGAGGTCAGTATGTATCAATGCCATATGGTGAAGAAATTTTCTATGTATATTATCATTTCCTTACAGTATTTAGGAGACATTTACATAGGGAGCTGTCTATACAGACCTGTCTAAATAGTTCTCTGCAGGAAGGGAAGAACGAAGCAGGGGAAATCGGAGGGGGAGAAGAACCATGAGAGACTATGGACTCTGAAAAACAAACTGAGGGTTTTAGAGGGGAGGTGGGCGGGGGGATGGGTTAGCCTGGTGATGGGTATTAAAGAGGGCACGTTCTGCATGGAGCACTGGGTGTTATACACAAACAATGAATCATGGAACACTACATCAAAAACTAATGATGTAATGTATGGTGATTAACATAACATAATAAAAAAATTTTAAAAAATAAATAGTTGTCTGCTTGTTTATCTTTAAGATAGGAGAAACCATAAAAAGAGAAGACACCAGATTACATTTGCACACAGATATATGCCATCTCGGTTTATTCTTTTCAGCCCACTGTTTCTGAAAAACACAAACATACAAACAAACAAACAAATGTCCTCTGAAATCATGCCTACTAAGAGGCTGAGTACTTGACAACAAAATGTACTCTTTTATTTATGTTTATATAATTTTTACAGATATCTAGCTTTTCCTTCCCTCTCCTCCAAGAAAAAAAAAAAACGATTTAGATTGTTTATAATTGAAATTTATTTGTTAGAACAGTTAAAGGTGAGATCAAAATTTTAAAACACCATATAGTATCATGGTCCTTAATTCTTTCTGGATAATGCATCCCCTTAAGAATCTGGTAAAAACTTTGGGCTCTTTCTACAGAAAAATGCAAGTGAGTAAACACACACACTCTACACACACGTCTACATACAAATTCAGGTGTTCACAGACCACAATACCATTTCACAGACCACCATAGAAGAAGGAGAAAGAAACTGTGTATCAGGAAGTTATTATCAGTACAACTAAGCACAGAATTTATCTCTCATCTTTGCAGCCAAAGCAAAAAGGATAACTCAATAGGTACTATAGGTATAGATGGCCATGTTTAGTAGAGGAATATGCACCAGGTTTTCAGGAGACATATTTTAAGAGGAATTTGTCAGGTAGATGGATCTTTGATTAATAATTAAACATTCAATGAACAATGTCTTTTTTTTTTTTAAAGATTTTATTTATTTATTTGAGAGAGAGCAAGCACATGAGAGGGGGGAGCGTCAGAGGGAGAAGCAGACTCCCTGCCGAGCAGGGAGCCCGATGCGGGATTCGATCCAGGGACTCCAGGATCATGACCTGAGCCGAAGGCAGTCGCTTAACCAACTGAGCCACCCAGGCGCCCCAACAATGTCTTTAACAGCAGTTTTACAAAGGTGTAAACCTATTTTTCACATGGCCGTTTTCACATTGTTCCCTTAATAAATCCTGAGGATATCCTTATTAAATAGTAATTTTTATGAGCAGTTATACCAACGGAGCCTAGGTAATCCGGCTTCTGTATCTGACCTGACACAGCAGCACGTGATTTTCCTCTCGAGAAAGTTCCAGTATCATAAGGCACAATGTGCCTGCAGTGGTCTTTCCTCAACTACACCTAGATCAGTGAGCCCTTTGGGGAAACTGTGCAGATTCGCTGCCTCACACACCTGGTTGGCCTCCGTGGAAAGAAGGTAACTCTAAGCAAGGCACCAACAGATACATGAGTTAAAGAGGTAGAGCTAAAAACTACATATAGATTAGAGTGGGACTGAAGTCTTGTCTGACTTGATTTCTGCACATTGTGGAGAACTGTATGGTTTATGTGTTGATCTTTTTTTAGCCATAAAGCTGTTCCAGGCAGGCATATCACCTGGGAATGAGAGAGAACTGACTTTAGACCAACTCATCCATCACTGAGGAAAAGAGATACTGGTCAGGGAAACACAAAGCTAAGGAAAGAAGAGTATTATTAGATCACCAGATAGAAATGGATTGCCTGATTATACTGATCCATCGAATGCTATTCTGGTGATTAGCAGCTCAAATCATATACATATACATAAAATTTTTTTTCAGAGAAATTGTCACATAAGCTTCTTTAAGGCATGATAGCATGATGTCTTATCAAGTCAGAAGAGCAAAATTTCTTGATAAGAGGCTTAAGACAGAAAGCCCTGGTATCATCTGTGTAAATAAGGTCAGAATAGCCATTGTTTCCCTCCACAAATGGAGGGTGGGGTTGGGGATTTACTTTGTGGGATTCAGTCAATTTTGTATGGGGCACAGTTTATGAAAAGAGGTTCCAACATTTGGGCTTGGAGGGCCTGGGCTGCATATCCATAGCAGTGCCTGGGGCAAATTCAGGGGCTAGAAAATCCTAAAATCAGCCGCCTTCTCCAGAACTTTCTTTTGAGTGACATCTGGGGTAAATTAAGTTTCTGTTTAGTCTTGGCTTTAGCTACAGATGTGAAGGTGTAAATGTGCTTTCCAGGAACTGTAGATTATATGGTCATGATGTAGACCACTTTTATTAGGAGCTCAAGTACCACATTTCCAGAAATATGAAGAATGACAGCAAGGAAAAAAGCCTTTAGAGCTTAAATTACAACCACATCTAATGAACTCAGAGGTGTTTTTCACTTAACCAGGGTATTGCTTTTCAACTCCTATAGCTTAAATGAATCTAGTGATCATAACAGAAAATATGGGTTCCAAAGTTATCCCAAGAGGTATCATTAGTCACATATTACATCCTTTTTTAATTTGTACACTTTCCATGTTTCAGGGTTTCACAGGACTGCTGAAACCTCCAGAATTTCATGTTTCCCTCAGCAGTCTACAATAACCCTTAGTCTGAATGACATGTATTATTTCCCCCGCAAACTTACGATGTGGGAAGCTTAGTAAAAGATTTATTATAAGAAACGGCTCAATGTTTTATTTCCTCCCTTAATTGAATACATTATTGCTCTGTGTTTAGAAATGCTGTGTTGATGTATTACACCTTGGAACAACTATGCACATGCCATCTGCGGCAGGAAGGTTTATTAGACTACAAATCAGGATACAGATGTTGGAGGGAAAGCTATGTATGCTAAGTCATAATACATTACGGCACATTTTAAATCTGTAAATCATGGTGGTCCAGCAGGTTTTTACTTTAAAAAAATTAGATATTGGTTCTTATGAAAATGAAGGAACTAGAAACCCTCTCCTTCATCATACATACAATAGGTAAAGTGATAAGCCACTGAGGTGGTTGCTATGTCCCTGTAGATGGGAAAAAGGAATAAGTAACTTCAAAAGAAAAATCTCACCTTCTCATTCCTTAATACTAGCTTAAAGATCCATATTTAAAGTCAGCACTCAGAACAAAGGAGCAGATACATCTTCTGGGAGTGTAAATGATCACATATTTATTGATCCATTTCACAAATTTAAATTTTCATCCATTTATTCCAAAGAGCATTTATTGAGTACCTGTAACTTGCTAGGTGATACTGTGCTCTAGGATTTTATTAAAATGAGACTCACTTGTATCATTCTGATGCAGGAGGAGCTGTTGGATTTCTTTTTCTCTCTAACTATTTCAAGTTCAGGCCTAATAATGGACAAACTGCCTCCAGAAAGTTTCCAAGAATATACCAACTACTTCATTGGTCAAAAGGATTAACGGGACGAAGCTTGGCCAGTGCAGCTGAGAGGATTGCTTTCCTGAGAGATGATGTGATTCTCTTCCATTAGATTCTCAAAAATATAACTCAACTGTACCAATCTTAAATAAATAAAATCCAGGATGCTCACACTTTCAAGAGGGATTAGTGTTCTGTAGATCTATTGATCTTCTGCACTCCTCTTCAAGTATCTGGGGGAATCGTTAACAATACTTTGTTCTGATGTGCTTGCCTGTCATCCGAGCCTCTTCCAGCTCTCTACAAATACATTTGGCTTTATTCATCATGCTTATTCTATAATAAAGACCTAACATTACTGGCATTTACAATTGGGAGGCTTAAGACTTTTAAAAATTAGATTATATATGCCTTTTAAGTAGGGTGTAGATTTTCAAGACAAAGTGGTCTTCTTCTTCCCTGGAACTATTCAGAAGAGAGTCTGCCTTTGGTGGGGCAGCACAGGCAAGTGCAACAATTCAAGAAACCACTGTGAAAATGCACATGTCACCACAAAAAGGAGAACATCTTACTTTCTCGTAAGCAGAGTCAAACAGGTGATTATTATTAACCATCTATCACATTTGTGTAACAAGTAAGTTGCATGGCACTGTCACGTGCACTGTCTCATTTGCCACATGGAGGATGGTATGTATTCATTCATTCCTCAAATTTTCATGAATACCTACTGGTGCCAAGTATCTTACTCTGTACTAGGGACACTATGGTGAATAAGACACATTCTCAGCAAGCTTACTTTCTAGTTGAAGAGTAAGATGTAAGCCATTAGTTCATTCTAACATGTTATAATGCAGATATGATGAAGTATTGAAGCAACACAGAGTTACTGGTATCATAGCCTCATTTTACAGAAAAGCAAACTGTTCAGTAGTATTAATAGTATAGGATAGTTTTAAATATTAAATGAGAAACTGTATTAAAGTACCTAATACAACGCCAGTCCATAGTAAGGACTCCATGAGTGTTATTACTAAAGAGGTACCATGAGGGGCGCCTGGGTGGCTCAGCCGGTTAAGCGTCTGCTTTCCGCTCAGGTCGTGATCTCAGGGTCCTGGGATGGAGCCCAGCGTTAGGCTCCCTGCTCAGTGGGGAGCCTGCTTCTCCCTCTTCCACTGCCCCACCCCCTACTTGTGCTTGCGCTCTCTCTCAAATAAATTAATAAAATCTTTTTTTTTTTTAAGAGGTAGCATGAGTCATAGTTAGGAGTGTGGGCTCTATCAAACTTTTTGTCTTGAATCCTAACTCTAATACTTAGTTGTGTGGCCTTGGGAGATAATAGAATCAATCTAGATCTCAGTTTCCCCAGGCCTAAGATGGGAATACCAAATGTAACCATTTCCTAGGGTTGTTATCGTGAGGATTAATTTGACATAAATGCTCAAAAAGTGTTATCTATAGTAAAGATCAAAGCTGGGAGGAGGTCTGAAAACTTTCGATCACACCAAACTCCTAGTTGGCTTCTCACAAAATACAGATAGTATAGACCTGAAGAGCGGCATGCCCTTAAGTTTTACTATGGTGGAGCAGAGTCTCCTGCAAAGAGTTCAAGGTGGGAGGAGGCAGCAAAGGATATTTGGCATCTTGGAGCTTTAGGGAAAACCTGGCCCAAAAGAGGGGGAGAGCATGGAACTAGTGGAGATGGGGTAACTGGGCTTCAGTGGGAGTTGGAGTAGACACAACAGAGGGAAATGGCTTTAAGAAGAGAGAAGGGAGGGGTGCCTGGAGGGCTTAGTTGGTTAAGCATCTGCCTTCAGCTCAGGTCATGATCCCAGGGTCCTGGGATCAAGCTCTGCATCCGGCTCTCTGCTCAGCAGGGAATCTTTTTTTCCCTCTCCCTCTGCCTGCCACTCCTCCTGCTTGTGCGTTCTCTCTCTCTCTCTCTCTCTCTCTCAAATAAATAAATCTTTTTAAAAAAAGAAAAAAAGGAAGAGAGGAGGGATATGTCATGCACACACTTTGCATTTTTTCTACCACTGGGTAAGAGATAATCTTTCCAGTATGTCTGATCCATATTTTGTAAGTGAGGGCATTATTTTTTATTAAACAACTTCTAAAATGTTATGAATAGAACTTAACTAAGTAAGAGTATCCAAAACACACCTTTGAAGATGTCTGATAGAAATATATGCTCCTTTCTCTCATTTGGATTCCCGGAAGAAAATTGTTGGACATGAAGTAAAGGCAAATATTACTCCATAATATGTGTCATGCTACTTTTCATTTTCTTTTTTTGAATGAGTGATTTAAATTTCTTTCTGTACATAATGGATAGAGAGTGGCTGAAAATAAAGTCCATAAATGGTCCTATAGTGAACATGACCTAAAAACATTAATTGTAAGAGCAATAGTAATACAACTAAGAGAACTGCATTGTCTCCTCAGCAGGAGCCCCTATGACAAACCCCTCCAGAGAACCTTATTATGTTATTTTTGAAATACATCTTCTCTTGGTCACTGAGCTGCAAAAAATCATAGAGTTTGGGGGCTGAAAGGGAAGTTCAAATAATTTAATCCAATCCTCTAGGGTTGACAAAACTAAGGCCTTTAGACAACTACTGACTTGACAATATTTAACAGCCAGATATAGTAAGGGCATTTCTGTCTTAATTCAGAAACAAGAGAACAATGATAGCTGCAAACTTTTACTGAACATTTATAAGGGGTCTAGCACTAGTTGTTCTATATGTACTATTTCTTTCTTCCCTCGAAATAACCCTGTAAGAAAAGTCCTATTGTAAGAAAAGTCCCCATTTTGCCAAGAAGAAGATATGAGCCTTCGAGAGGTTATTTAACTCACCCTAGGTTACACAGCTAAAAGAGCCAGAAATTAATAAAAACCCTTGGGTCTGTGTGAAATCAAGGTCGAGGTCCTTAGTTATTAATATTGCCTGTGGTGACTCTGTGGAAATGATGCTTGGGCTCTAGTGTCAACTTTATTAATAACCTAAAACACGGCCTTGGAGAGTCACCACCTCTCCGGTTCTCAATTTCCTGATACTAGAAAGAAGAATCATTTTCATCCTGTTTGTCCCACAGGATAATTGTGTGGGCAAGATGAGATGATAAATATTACACTTATTTTTGTTTGTTTGTTTTTGGTTTTGGTTTTGAGTGAACTCTACCTCCAATGTGGGGTTTGAACTCAGGACCCCAAGATCAAGAGTTGCATACTCTACCGACTGAGCCAGCCAGGTGCCCCCATATTACAGTTATTTTAAAAGCATTTTACAAATGTAAGGAGATATCTAAAGCAGGAGAATAAAACAGTAGGGTACAAAGAGTCACTACTTTCTCTACAAGCAAGAAGGTATATGGCTGGGTTAATAGAAGACAATCAATCCATTAGCTTGTTAACATTTTTACTCACCAGTGGGCATGGAAATATCAGCTGTGACCCCAATATAAAAGCTGTTGTCAAATGTGGACAGGGAGCTTGGTTTTCTGGATGACTACGCTACTTCACGACGGAGTTCAGAATTAGGCCGCAGTTTCTCCACCAGGCAAACAACACACATTCACAGCATGTCGCCCAGTTTTGCTACAGTAGTGTTTCTCCAGCTCAGCACATTTGGGGCCAGATAACTCTTTGTTGTGGGAGGCTGTCCTGTGCATTGCAGGATGTGTAGCAGCATCCTTGACACATCCCCACTCGATGCAATAGCACCCCCACAAACCAATTGGCACAATCAAAAATATGTTCAGATATTGCCGAATGCCCTGCCCCACCCCGGTGGAGAACCACTGCACTAGGACATGATTTTTAAAGTAATTCATGAATGTGAACTTGAGGAAATGAAAGAACTAAGCACATTGTTTTAAATATTAAGAAAAAATAAAGAGGGCGCCTGGGTGGCTCAGTTGGTTAAGCGACTGCCTTCGGCTCAGGTCATGATCCTGGAGTCCCGGGATCGAGTCCCGCATCGGGCTCCCTGCTCGGCAGGGAGTCTGCTTCTCCCTCTGACCCTCCTCCCTCTCATGCTCTCTGTCTCTCATTCTCTCTCTTGCAAATAAATAAAATCTTAAAAAAAATAAAAAAAAAAAGAAAGAAAAAATAAAGAGAAAAAATATGCCCCAAGCAGCCGTTATCACTTCCAAATAGCACATTACCAACTTCCAAGGTGATGCCAGTCAGTACAGAATTACACAACAGCAAGATTAATTTGTAGAGATCTGAGGAGAAAAAGGCAATAGGGGACCCCAACAAAAAAGTAGTGACTTCCACTTTGTGAAAATGAAGGAAGGTTTTTAAGCAAATTTATTGAGATGCAATTAACATACCATACAATTCACCCATTTAAAATATACAGTTCAATGGGAGACACCTGACTGGCTCAGTCGGAAGAGAAGAGGGTGTGACTCTTGATCTCAGGGTTGTGAGTTTGAACCCCACGTTGGGCACAGAGATTACTTAAATGGATAAATAGATAAAAACTACAAAATATACAATTTGATGGTTTTCAGTTTATTTGTAGGGTTGTACAACCATCACCACAACCCAATTCTAGGACGGTTTCAGAGAATGAAGGAGTTTTAACCTGTGATTTAAACGCTGCCAGTTTAATGGGTCTCTGTTCTTGTACTAGAGATTACTGGAAGCCTCCTCTCCAGAAGTAAACATCCAAACTAGCAATCACCGAGTGGCTGATTAAAACATAGGACTATATTTTATTCTTGGAGTAGTTAGCTTCCTGTCAAAGAATACATACATTGTCTCTCCTCTTTCATCACCTCTCTAATAATACTGGTTATGTTACAGGCCAACATATTACACTTGAGAACATTTGAAGCAAAAAGTGCCTCAAATGAAAACTCTTTACATATAATCATGAATTTCTGCTATACATAACCATCACTAAGATGACTCATAACCTGTGTAGCACGTCTAAGCCAGTTCAGATCCTTGGCAGTAATAGCACAATTCTTTTAACAGCCAAGATCCAATAAGTAACCCTTGACAAAGCATTTATTGTTTGTTCTGTTAGCTATTGAACCATTCTTTGCATACCTGGATGCATAAGCATGCAAAATGGAAATTTTTATTCTAAGTTATGTGCCACACTTTGCGTATAGAACAAAAGTTTAAATATATGTGGGAAACTCCAATGTGTTTTCTCCATAAGGAAAATTTATCTGTGGACAAGGGTCTAATTTAAAATTGTATAGAAAAGGCAAATATACACCCTCTGATATGCAGCTCAGTCCTGTTCCCCAACCCACCCCACCCCACCCCAATCTCCCTCATTAACAAAAAGTTGTCACAGTTCTTTAATATGACAGAATAAGAATGGTATTTCAACAAAAGATGAAATGCTAAGAAATTTCCTCCCCAAAACCAGGTTATTCATTTATTACTGAATCAATAAGCCAGCAAAAACAGGATCCTATTTGGTCTGGCAAAACCTCCTGTGCTTTTAGATTCTGTGAAAATGGAAAAGGAAAAAAGAATTTCTTCCATATTCTTTATGCATAACAAGAGTACTCATTAAATGATGTTTATATATGATGATGACAGAATGTTTAGATTGCTTCATTGCGTGGTATTGCAAGGGCAGTGCTCTGGAGTCTTCCCCCAGTTCAATCTTAAATAAACAACAGTCCTTTTAGTTTTCAATGTACTGACTTGGCTCAAACCATGCCATGAATTCGTTTTGTTTGAAGACTGCCATAAAAAAATTAGGACAGAATGCTCCACTGGCAGTTAGAGCCCGTACAAGCTAATGCAAGCAAGTTATGCAAGTTAAAATAAACAACAGAGAATTGGGTGTGAAAAAAATATTAATCAGGTATGTCCATCTGACCGCTTTCACTGTAAAACATCTGTGGCACAAAGCCAGTTTTTGTCAAGGTCACTTACTGTTCAGAAAAAGCTTTTCAGCTTCAACAAAAATATCCAAGAAACAAAATGAGGGCAAACAATAACATTCAAATACTGTAGGTGTGTTTCATTTTATGCCACTTGTACGATGCAGAGTTTTCAACCTAACGTGAGATTTCCAGATCTTTATTCCTGTCTAGAGGCTCTGTTCTGATAAGTTCAAGGGCTTCAGACAAAGAAGAGATTTAAAAAATGAATGATCACCCATATCACCAACATTTCTTTGAGGCTGTTGTTGGAGGCAGTCACAAGAACCTGTTTGTCCCCCAGACAGTTGCCCCACAAGCATTCCTCAGAATATAAAGATTCTCCTATTAGCATTAAATTGGAGCATTATGTCTTCAGAAAGCTCTTGTTAATTACACATATGTGTCTGTCAGGATTAATACCACCTTCGAGATATTTAGATCAGCCTTTTCAATCTCCATTTTATTCACCTTCTATTTGGACAGATTAGAAAAACTAAATACATTCACTCAGAGCACAGATGCTGAAGTCAAAACTTGGTCCCAGCACTTACTAGTTATGTGACTCTGGTCGGTTTACACTTATATAGTAGCCTCTTCCAGGACAGTCTGCAAAATACTATAAAAGCGACATTCACAGAAAGTGAGCCTATTGGAAGTGGGAGAGCGAAATGGTGGGCTGGTAGATCCTAAACAGGGAACTGGAGCAGTCCATGGTTTCTGGGTAGTTGTAGCCCCAGGCTAGGAAGGTCAACCTATAGTTTCTCAACTACAAAATAAGATTGATACTAATAGTACCACCTTCAAAGGGCTTTTAGGGGGATTAAATGAGATAAAGAATATAAAGTGCTCGGCACATGCCTGGCACATAAAAAGAGGCTGACAGATGTTAGCAATTTTTTTCCTTCGGTCCTTAAGAGGCTCTGCAGGCAGAGAGAAGAATGAAAAAAGAGGTAGGAGACCACCCAAGGCACAAGTGGGGTGTGTACTGGTTGAAGAATCCTTTATCTTTAATTTACAGTGAGAATGAGAAGAACCACATAGGAGTCTGCAGTCTAAGCACTAGAGCCATGAGATGAGCCAGGGACACCCTTCTAGCTTCACGTGGCAATGTTCTGTGGATCTGGTTGCACTAAGTGTCCAGGAGTCCCCCACCCCCAATGTGGGTGGGCAGCCACTTTTGGATCCACATGAGCACACGGGCCAGACACTGAGCCGTGCCTAAGGTACAACTGTTTCTCTCTTCTCTAGTAACAAAACCCTTTCTTGTATTCAGGCTGTTGGCATTCCTTGATTTCAAGAAGGTTAGGCCCCTATTTCAGTCACAGGGAATGAGCTGAAATTGTCTAAACCGATCATAGTAATCTCCCTCCCTTCTTTAGGGATTGGCCAGAGAATGGGCACATGACAGCCTGGCCAACAAGACATAGGATAAATCCATGAGGACAGGCTCTTTTCCCAAAGAAAAAGATAAAACTTCACAGGAGGGTCTCCACCTGTCCATTTGTTTCCTGTCCTGAACATGCACGGGCTGACTTAGAGACACAGCAGCTCTATTCCGGCCAGGAAAATGATGCCCTGAAATCATTAGATCAACACAGGCAAGTGCCTACCTCCAGACTCCCTGTTATATAAGAAATATGAAAGCCCATCTACAGATGAGTTTTCTATTTCTTATAGTCAAATGCATTCCCGTACAGTGCTTATTTCTTACTTCTGTCTGAACCATCTAAAAGATGGGTTTTCTTACTTGGCTTCATTTGAACCAAGATTTTAATAATCAACCAGAAGAAACCAGTCTGTTGATCCACTGCTCTAAAATAAAAGGAAACAATCATGTCCTGTAATAAGAATTTTGCATCCAACTCATTTCTAATTTGAAAACACAGGTTGAGCAGAAAGGCAAAAACCAAACAGTCTCTTACCTACTTGCTTCTCATCTCTCCCTCTACAGCATTTAGCTTCAAAGAGACACAAAGGGACGCTATTTCATTATTTTTGACAGAACCACTTTTGTAATGCAGAAAGTATGCTAAAATTTTACAACTATTTGGGTTCCTTCAGTGGGAGTGCAATGAGCCACTTGTGTAATGGTCTCTTCTCTGTGTCATCTGCCACCACCAATTGGCATAAGCAATGACTGCCATTATTACTCTAATGACTTACAAATGGATGCTCTTTGACAGGACCTCAGAGTACTTTTACATATATTCTATCCCTGAAGGCTCATGACTCTGCCATTTACCGGCTATACCATCCCCCTAAAAGGTACTATAGAGAATCTGAGGAAGGGGATCCTCATTTTATTTTATTTTTTTAAAGACTTTATTTATTTATTTGAGAGAGAGAGAGCACAAATGCGGAGAGGGTTGGGACAGAGGGAGAGGGAGCAGACTACCCACTGAGCAGGGAGCCAGACACAGGGCTTGATCCCAGGACCCTGAGATCATGACCTGAGCTGAGGTACACGTTTAACTGACTGAGCCACCCAGGTGCCCAGGGGATCCTCATTTTATTTATTTATTTTTTTAGGCGATCCTCACTTTAGAGGATATATGTCATTTTCTTGCTCCCCTAAGTCTTTCTCTGCTACAGGCACTAATGATCTACTATCTACTCAGCACCACTTCACTCTGAACCAATCATGCAAAAAACCACGTCAAAATTACATGCCCACATATGGCTCTCTGGTCTTTCATCCTTGTGTGGGGTTTTTTTCCCCCTGTGATCAGATGTGATGTCTGAATCCCATGCTGGAACAAGAGTTCTATTCAAGTCTTGGGTCTCTTCCACTACCTAGCCTTCACCAATCTCTTATGCTCATGGACTGAATTTCTGGTCTAAACTGGATTTAAGTTGGATTTTGATCTTCTACTAGAACATAAATGATATGAAGCCAGGGAAGTTACTGCTATTTTATTGAGCTATTCTTAGCACATAAAACAGATTCTGGTTGATTCACAGCAACTACTTCATAAATATTTGTTGAATGAATGACTCTGAGAACTGTCCCTAACTAGAGATTTCTGCTACTGTACCTTAATCACCAGATCAGACCTTTGTGGGGGTACTAACATCCACCTAGACCCATTTAGTTTCCTTATCTCTTTAAATGACACAATATGGACTGTTGGACAGCCCCTCACCACTGCTCTCCTATTCAGGTTACAGAGCTCTCAGCTGAGCCCTGCCTAAAATACACCTTGATAAATGACAGACCTTAGAGAGATTATCACACCATAAAAGGGCACAAGACCTCAAAAAATTAGAAGAACACTAAAAATAAACCTTGTCTCTTTCATTTCTCCAAGCAGTCAAAAAGTAGTCCCATGAAAAGATGATCAAGAACATTAGCTACTGAGGAAATGCAAATCAGAACCACAGTGAGATACCACTTCACAGCCACTGGGATGGCAACAATCAAAAAGACCAAAAATATCAAGTTATGATGAGGAAGTAGAGAAATTGGAACCCTAATGCTGATAGGAATGGTAGCCCTTTGGACAATGGTTTGGCAGTCCTTTAAAATGTTAAATATAGACTTACCATATGAGCCAGCAATTCCATTCCTAGGTATATACTCAAGAGAAGTGAACACATATGTCCATGTAAGCTACACAAATGTTTGTAGCAGCATTATTCATGATTGCCAAAAAGTGAAAACAACACAAATGTCCATCACCTGATGAATGGATGCACAAAATGTGGTTGGTTAATCCACACAGAATGTTATTCAGCAATAAAAAGGAATGAGGGAAGATTCTAGGAAGATGACAGAGTAGGAAGTACCAGAAATGTCTTCCCACCTACACAACAATTACACTGGCAGAATCTGTCTGATGTAACTATTTTTGAATGCTGGAGTCTATTGAAGGCTTGCAACTTCCCCAGTTGGGGAAGACTGGAATTGGCTGGCTGGTAAATTGCAGTTAATTTCAGTCAATTTCAGCTCATCACAATAATAGCTACTCATCACCCAGTGGCAGGTAGCTAGCTGTGAATGTTACTGGAGCAGCCTGCCCACTACTTTTAGGATTCAGGGTGTGCCAAAACCACCCTGTCCTCCAAATATCAGGGATCTATGCTCTAATCACAGAGGTGCAGACAAAGAGGTGGTGACCATTGTTGTTGTGCACCTCCCCTGACCATTGCGAGCCCCTTCTCCTTTGACTGAAGTGACTTCCCAGGGGACTTAACGGGCCAGTGCATTTACCCCCTTCATTTTTCTCTTTTCCCCTTTTGGAAACCAAACATCAAAGAGTAGGACATTCAAAAGCAACTTTATATATGAGGGAAATTAGAAAGTCACCATGGTTGCCCAAAGGCAAGCATGGGTTCAGAAAAGACTTGAGCAGACCTTAAGTTTACACTTCAGGCTGATCCTTAGCACAGAGACAGTCTACAACAATTAAAACACAACAAAACAACAACAATTAAAAAAAAAAAACAGCAAACCCTGAAAACGGGGGAGATTCTGATTTCCAGAATTACCACATTATTAGATTTAAATGACCAGTTTTCAACAAAAAAATCACAAGACATACAAAGAAACAAGAAAGTATGGGCCATTCAAAGGAAAAAAATAAAACAACAGAAACTATCCTTGAATAAAAGACCTGATGGTGGATCTACTAGACATAGACTTTAAAACAATTATTTTAAAGATGCCAAAGAACTAAAAGAAGACATGAGAAAAATCAAGAAAAATGATGTATGAACAAAATGGAAATAACAAAAAGAATGTAGAAAACCTTAAAGAAACCAAAAAGAAATTTTGGAACTGAAATGAAAATTTCTGTAGAGGGATTCAATGTCAGATTTGAATAGGCAGAAGAATCAGTAAACTTGATTAGAATAATGGGAATTATAAAATCTGAAAAACAGAAAGAAAAAAGTCTGAAGAAAAGTGAACAAAGCCTGAGGGATCTGTGGGACACCATCAAACAGAACAACATATGTATTGTGGGAGTTCTAGAAGGAGAGGAGAAAGAGAGAAAGGGACAGAGAGAATATTTGAAGAAACAATGGCTGAAAACTTCCCAAATTTGATGAAAGACATAAACATCTGAGACTCTCAAAAAACTCCACAAGTAGGATGAACTCAATAAGACCCACACGGAGACACACTATAATCAGATTATGTAAAGACAAAGAGAAAATTTTAAAGGCAGTGAGAGAGGAGCAATTCATCACAGACAAGGGATTCTCAGTAAGATTATAAGCAGATTTTTTCATCAGAAACTTTGGAGGCCAGAAGGCAGAGAGCTAATATATTCAAAGTGCTGAAAGGAAAAAATACTGTCAACCAAGAATCCTTTATCTGGCAAAACTGTCCTTCAAAAGTGAGTGAGAAATTAAGATATTTCCAGATAAGCAAAGGCTGAGGAAGTTTGTTACCACCACACCTACCCTGCAAGAAATGCTAAAGAGAGTTCTGTGGGTTGAAATGAAAAGACACTAGACAGTAACTCAAAGCTGTATGAAGAACTAAAGATTTCAGTAAAAATAAACACATGGACAATTATAAAAGCTAGTATTATTGTTACAATGGTGTGTAACTCCACTTTTTGCTTTCTTCACTATTTAAGAAACTCATACATTTAAAAAAAAAACTATTAGTCTAAAAGCTAGTATTATTGTAAATTTAATTGTTAATTCCACATTTCTTTCTCTATATAATTTAGGAGGGTAATACATTAAAAAATTATTAGTTTATGGTTTGGGTCACAAAATGTATACAGATATAATTTTCTGATATCAACAACTGAAAGGAGTGGGCACAGACCTGTTAAAGGAGCAGAGTTTTTGTAAATTATTGAAGTTAAACTGGTGTTAATTCAAATTCGAGTGTTATAAATTTAGGATGTTAAATGTAATCCCTATGGTCACTACAAAAAAAATAGCTGAAGAATATACACAAAAGGAAATGAAAAAGAGATTTAAACATTTTGCTACAAAAAAATCAACTAAACACAAAAGAAGACAGTAATACAAGAAATGAGGGGGAAAAAGCCCATAAGCCATATAGAAAACAAATAGCAAAATGACAGAAGTCTTTCCATTTCAGTAATTACTTTACATATAAATAAACTCTCCAATCTGAAGACAGAAATTGGCAGAATAGATTAAAAAAATTAAAATATTTAAAAAATGGTCCAACTATAAGCTATCTGTAAGACACAATAGAGTTATTGTTTAATGAGTATAGAGTTCAATTTTTGCAACATGAAAAGAGTTCTGGAGATGGATGGTGATGATGATTGCTCAACAAGATAAATGCACTTAATATCACTGAAATGTATAATTAAAAATGGTTAAGATACTAAATTTTAGGGGCGCCTGGGTGGCTCAGTTGTTAAGCATCTGCTTTCAGCTCAGGTCATGACCCCAGGGTCCTGGGATCAAGCCCCGCATCGGGCTCCCTGCTCGGCGGGAAGCCTGCTTCTCCCTCTCCCACTCCCCCTGCTTGTGTTCCCTCTCTCTCTGTGTCTCTCTCTGTCAAATAAATAAATAAAATCTTAAAAAAAATACTAAATTTTATATCATGTGTATCACAATAAAAAAATTGGGGAAAAAAAGGAATGAAGTTCTGATACATAATAACGCAACATGAATAAACCCTAAAGACACTACACTAAATGAAAAAAGTCGGACACAAAAGACCACAGCTTATGTGATTCTATTCATATGAAATGTCCCGAATAGGCAAATCCATAGAGACAGGAAATAAATTAGTGGCTCCCAGTGGCTGGAGGGAAGGGTAATGGTGAGTGACTGCTAATGCATACAAGGTTTCTTTTGGAGATAACAAAAATGTTCTAAAACTAGATAGTGGTGATAGTTGCACAACTCTGTGAATATACCAAACACCACTAATTATACACTTTAATGAACTTTTGAAAAATTTTTTAAATATTTATTTGAGAGAGAGAGAAATCACAGGCAGGAGGGAGGGACAGAGAGAGAAGGGGAAGCAGACTCCCCGCTGAGCGCAGAACTCGATCCCAGGACCTGAGCCGAAGGTAGACACCCAACCGACTGAGCCATCCAGGTGCCCACGCTTGAAAGAATTTTATGGTATGTGAATTATATCTCAATAAAGCTGTTAAATTAAAACAAAAAAAAAAAACTAACAACAATGAACATTCTCCCTTTACAATGTTTTTAGGACTAAAAGACTAATTTAAGATGGGGCCGAGATGAAAACTTGGTCTTCTACTTCCTCCCCCATAGTGTCCCACTACTCAATCACTCTGTCCCTGCTGCCACCAGGCACTCACCTGTTCTATCGGCACATAGAAACGGTAACAGTTGAAGCAGCAGAAAACCACTTTCCCAGGTTCCCACTACTGGAGCCCAGAAAAGTTAGACACAAACTCTGCCCCCCAGAACTGTTGCCTCTGCTTTAGCTTTGTCTAGGACAGCATTCTGCTCATAAATCACAGTAATGCAAATAGGAAATGTACAATGTTTTATCTTTTCTACAAACTAAAACAAAAAACAAAACAAAACAAAAAATTTTCCTTTGACCTTTAATATATTCTTAAAGATAATGGCAACTGGGGGATGCCTGGGTGGCTCAGTCGGTTAAGCGGCTGCCTTCGGCTCAGGTCATGATCCCAGGGTCCTGGGATCGTGTCCCGCATCGGGCTCCCTGCTCAGTGAGGAGCCTGCTCCTTTGCCTGCCGCTCCCCCTGCTTGCGTGCTCTCTCTCTCTCTCTCTGACAAATAAATAAAATCTTTTAAAAAGAAAGATAATGGCAATCTGAATTATGAATTTTTAACTTTCTCCCCATTTAAACCATCCTGCTTCCATTTTTTTCCCCTCTTGTTGCTAAACAGTGAAAAGTCCTTTCTTACAAAATATATCATTGCAATGTTCCTTGGACATTCTAACTTTCAAAGCCATTATGTACTCCATCTTTGCTTTTCAACAACTAATCCTCAGTCTGAAAGGGGAAAACAAGATAATCCCTTATTTAAATGATCAATGGAAGGGAATTAGTACGGCAAAGCAGACAACTTTCACAACTCTATCACTCAGAAATTGCAGGATTTTTAAAACAGCACTTCGGAAATAGAAACGTGTTCATATTTTTCCAGCAAATTTTCCTGCCGCTCCTAGGCTTCTGGCATCTATGTGTCTGTTGTGGGGGCCTTACCGTATGCTGGGGACTGTACAGACACTTCACAATTATCTTGGTTCATTCTCATCACAATTCTTATATCTGTCAACTTAGGAGACTTCCAGTTTGGGAAGAGCAGAAAAAGAAGGTGATCAGCTGGGAAAATGAGTTAAGGGTGCCTGCTCCAAAATACCTTCCTTTTGGTTTGTTATACTCACTGAAATTCCATAATTAGGTTTTGAAGATTTTCTGTCTGGTTTTAGAAAGTGGAACCTCCTTAAACCATAATCAAACATGACCTCAGTGTCAGAGATTCCAGGAGCTCAGACTTAAAACAAGTAGACTAAGGACAAGCAGGAGATTCCAGAGAACACAATGCCAAATCTAGCAGTTTGACCCAAGAGGCTGTCCCCACAGTGAGGATCACTGGTCACAACCATTTCTTAGGAGACCCTAGTAGGCCTGCTTTCTACAATGATGGAGGGTGTTTTTCAGAGTCCCTGAGTTCTTGGCTAGTTCATCTACCTGCTATTTCACTGCTTCTGACAAAAAGATTGGTTGTTAAAATTCTGTCCACCCTCTACTAAGGCTCAGAATGTTTAAGTGATTGGCCCAATACCACAGAGTAAATGGTTAGAACCAGGATTTGACCCCTCACAAAGTTGCTGTTCCTAATAACTACCCAGTGTTTTTTCCCACTATACTAATAAAATTTCAAGTAGAGCTAGGAAGTAGCCCAAAAACATTTTGTTTTGGGGATCACCGACTACTGACTTTACTTTCCAAATATACTTCCTTAATGTCTTCTCAAGCCCGACTTTCAGATTTTTTATTTATACAAGGGTGAAAAGTGGCTCAATTGCTGGCTTTCCCAGAATAGCTGCAGTTTAATAGAAACCAATAATTTAAACTAAAACCATGAAGTTTTAACCTTAGAATTTCAGGCATTATTGAGGATGGAGGCTAGTCCCAAGATTGACTAAGTGGATTGAGAAGAAATATCTTAAGTTTGGAACATATGAAAGGCCCTTTAGCACACTGAAACATGTTGTCAGCATCATATTGCTATAAATAGGACCGTGGCTCAAAAAGTATTTTTTTCCAAGATCCTAATTTAAATCAGCAAATGAATGGTTTCAAGCCCCCATAACACCAGACCATTTGGTGGGATTTGATGGGATATTTTATCAGCAAATATGAAAAAAAAAATTCCTATGGTGCTTCAAAGGGGGAGATAAAAAGAAAGGTTGCTGGTTGAAGTCCTTTATTCTTGATTTAAAGAAAGGAGAGGTGGGAGGGGGAGAAAGCTCTGCTTTTTAAATTCTTCTCTGTCTAGTGTCCCTGACAAACCTGTTTGATGGGCATTGGGGACCTGAAGCAGAGCTCCCAGGGAAAAAGTAGCCATCATTCATGCTTCATTGGATTTCTATGACAGAATGATCACATCCTGTAGAACCCGGCATAAGCACATCATTATTAAGCCTTGCTTTAGCATTTCTTAACTGATCACGGATGCTGGGGTCCTTGGTGGCTCCTCTCTGCTGGCACTGTTTGTAGTTATTTGACCTTTTCTCAGTGGATAATCCACACAAAAAAGCCCTAATTACTTCCCCAGCTTTGACCAGCCAGCAGTGTGAATAATCAATGACACTCATTTCGGTATATTGCACAATCAGATGCTTGTGGTGTTTAAAGAACATTTTTCCATTGACCTGCCACAGCTGTAGGACAATTACAAGCAGTAAAGCTGCTGTTGTAATCACAAGATGACCAAGCGACCTTGTGGGTTTAAAGTTGATGACTGGGGCCTGGACTGGGGCATCATCATGATACAAAACATATTTTGGGAGAGAAAGGAGGCTTCATTGTATGTTAATGGGACATGCTGAGCCCCAAGAGTGATGCTCTGAAATATTGACAAATCAGGAGACTCATATTGGCAAGTAAAAGTCAGTATTTGTATCCATGGCCGCAGCTACTTCTTACTATTGTATATAAATAGTAAACAAATAAGGTCAGGGGGGAAAATTGAACTCCAGCCACACTTCCTCTTAAGGTAAACATGAAACTAAAATTGAAGAAAGGCTTCCTGTCTAAATAGATATTGAAAGATTCCTAAGATGTTAAAATATTGTAACATACTCAAATCCCAATAAATCCCTATCCAGTCTCAGGCCAAACTTTCCCCACAAAGATCACTATTAAAAAGATATGAAGTCAGGGGCGCCTGGGTGGCTCAGTTGGTTAGCGACTGCCTTCGGCTCAGGTCATGATCCTGGAGTCCTGGGATCGAGTTCCGCATCGGGCTCCCTGCTCGGCAGGGAGTCTGCTTCTCCCTCTGACCCTCCCCCTTCTCATGTGCTCTCTCTCATTCTCTCTCTCTCAAATTAAAAAAAAAAAAAAAGATATGAAGTCTGGTGCGCCTGGGTGGCTCAGTTGCTAAGCGGCTGCCTTCAGCTCAGGTCATGATCCCAGGGTCCTGGGATCGAGCCCCGCATCGGGCTCCCTGCTCCGTGGGAAGCCTGCTTCTCCCTCTCCCACTCCCCCTGCTTGTGTTCCTTCTCTCACTGTGTCTTTCTCTGTCAAATAAATAAATAAAATCTTTAAAAAAAAAGATATGAAGTCTGTGGTTCTTTGAAATTATGATTAGTTACCAAATTACATATAAAGCTGAATTATAAAATAAATTATAGGAAAATGGAATAGGCAACATTTCCAAGAGTGTGTTCCTAGGCACATTACTCCACTGAAAATCCTTTGGAGAATAGGAACCAACATCTAATAAGTTTGGAAAATGCAGCACAGATATCCTCCTCTTGGAGATTTACAATGCATATTAGCATATCCAAGGTTCTGGAATGTGTTCCTCAAAACTACGTTGGGTAGTACTATATATGGTCTTTTTTTCCTTATTACCATCTCATATGAAAACTGAATTTGTAAATATTGGTTCTCAACTCAGAATGTCAATAAATAGACTCTTGACTTTACTTTTGAAACCTCTTAACATTTTCATAAGGTTGTATACTTACTTATTAAAAGGAACACAAAGTAAAATCAGTAAAAACAAACAAGAAAACACACAGGCAGGACAGAAACAGTTATGTTCCTGATAGAAAAGATGAAGGAAAGGAAGTATCCTAAATTAAGAGCATAACAGAAGAGTTTGGGAGTGGAAAATTCCCAGATAAAAGAAAAGGAAGGAAAAGTCAGAAATAATGGCACAGACCATCCTCTCCTTTTCCAAATTCGAAGGCTGTCCTGATCTAATCTGGGAAAAGAAGGCAAACCAGCTCATTAGCATGCACTTGATGACTTACCCAGCCTGCTGTCAGAGACAGCACTGTCTAAAGACACAGTAGAGAATGAGGAAAAACAGGCAAAACCCAGTGGGTAAGCCAAGAAGACAAATCACTGAAAAAAACATACACAGTAAAAAGACTGCACATTTGAAGGTATGATCTTGATTAATCCCAAAACAGCTGAAGCCGTCATGTTGGGGGCTCCTGGGATGCGAAACCCAAGTTTTTCCTGATACTGGCAAAGTCCAATTCATAATATGTGTAGAGACTGAGCTGTTCTTTAAATGTTAGTTTTAGTTTCAGCGGGCATCACTGTATTTTCCTTTAGCGTAAGGCATGCTTGGGTGATATTTTTAACTCCTTCCTTATACATGTTTATTGCTTTGTTAGGAACCGAGACCCCAATTTTTCTGGGTCCTGAAGTACCTGGGAATTATAGTAGATCTTATCCCTTACAGACACTTGCAGCACTCTCTTTCAAAGACCCTACTAGTAGGCACCTGGATGGCTCAGTCAGATAAGAGTCTGACTCGATCTCAGCTCAGGTCTTGATTTCAGAGTTGTGAGTTCAAGCCCCGCATTGAACAAACAAAACAAACAAACAGGCAGCCAATTTTTAGTGCTTTATGAATGAGGAAACTGAGGCACAGGAAAGTTAAATACTTGACAAAGATCACAGCTAGTCTGTAGCACAGTAGACCATAACGGGCTGACTTTCTAAATTTAGTGCTTTTTAATTTCACTGAAACATATTTCTCCAAAAAAATGTCTATTCAGGGGTGTCTGGGTAGCTCAGTCATTAAGCGTCTGCCTTCGGCTCAGGTCATGATCTCAGGGTCCTGGGATCGAGCCCCACATCGAGCCCCACATCAGGCTCCCTGCTCAGCGGGAAGCCTGCTTCTCCTCTCCCACTCCCCCTGCTTCTGTTCCCTTTCTCACTGTCTCTCTGTCAAATAAATAAATAAAATGTTTAAAAAAATGTCTATCCAATATAGGGTATATAAACATGTTACACGTGTAACAAGGTATTTGCAGATATATCAATTAAACTTTCCTGAATCATTCTCTTTGTATGAGAAAACACCAGGTTTACGGTAAGTATCAAAGAAACACACACCTCGCAGGAAAATACTAAAATAGTCAGAAGTGAGAAATATCATCTGAACCCTATTTGTGCATAATAAAAATTGCTCTTAGCCACACTGATTCAGTTAAGAAAAGATGCTTCTTTTTTCAGACCCCAAATCCCAGCCCCGAATCAAAAACAGCAAGCTGGTCATGTTGAAAGCATTTGCCCTTAGGTTTGCACCATACGGCTCTGCTGGGAATTGTTTGGATAATCTGGACAAGGACACCTAATTTTCTTGTTTCTTGTTTGATGAAATTGCTATACACAAGAGAGCAGCTTCTGCATTGAGGATGAGTTCCTGCATGATTGAGAAACCAATTCAAAGGAATGCTTCTCAAACTTGCAGCAACTTAGCAACTCATTTTTACTAAGATTGTCATTAAACCATTCAAAGCTTTCTTTATGTAAACAAAATTTCCTTTTTCTAATCAGTCAGCATATCTGAACATTAAAGCTTGTTTGATTTTCGCAGAGTTTTGGTTGGCTGTTTGCTCTGGGGTAGTTGGCCACTTTTATAAAGTTAATAGGATTGAGAAAGATGCCATAAGAAAGCTTCCGATGATGCAATGGGCTTGCTTACTAAGTATTTCCAAGAAAAGATTTTGGTCAGTCACTTGGGTGTTTTATCTACAGAATGTCAAAATTCTGAATGTCACAAATATATTCCCACACATTTGATAAATGCTAAAAATTGGACTGGTTCAACAATATCAAAGTGCTCATGACATTGTTCTTTATGAAAATGTATTCCAAGTTCCAGTTTAGCCTACCAGGAACAAATCTCTGCTCAGTCCCTTTGCTGACAATCTAGCTGATGACCCAGTAAGACAGCTCCCTCAGCAAGAAGTAGATTTTTTTTAAGAGCCAGGAACCTAACTCTAAATTTGAAAATAGGAAGGAAAATCTTTAAGGCACATACTCCCCTAAGGTAATACAAATTGTGATCCAAGAGTGGTCTGCAGACAGATTTCCCACACATTCCTGTATAAGAGTAGTGACACCCGGCTGTCCTTACTCTTCAGAGCACATGCCAGCCTTGGGGTGCCTGGGTGGCTCAGTCGGTTGAGTGTCTGACTCTTGGTCTCAGCTTAGGTCATGATCTCAGGGTTGTGAGATAGAGCCCCGCCTCGGGCTCCGTGCTCAGTGTGGAGTCTGCTTGTCCCTTCCCACCTCCCCACCACCACTTATGTTCTCTCTCTCTCTCTAAAATAAATAAATAAATAGATAGATAGATAAATAAACAAAATCTTTGAAAAAAAAAAAAAGAATACATCGCAGCCCACCTACTCCTCTGAGCATCACAACCTCCAGCCTTCTCATCCCTACAACATTGAGGTCCCAGGACATCAACCTATTAACCACATGTTAGGGATGGTTCTAGGGCTGGAACATGTCATAGAATCAGGAACATCTTCAAGATTATCTAGTGCCAGAGGTGCCCAAATTTTCCCAGTTCATGGCGCTATGAGTGTGTTAGTAATTTTTTTCATAGTATCCGTAGGCCAAAAGCAATAAACAACAGCCCCATTTATTAAGTAGTTCGGCACAAACACAAGTGTTTATGCCCTAACAACTTAGTAGCTGATTTGTTAAATGCATAGATTAAAAGAAAATCATATTTTTCTTTTTTTAAGATTTATTTATTCATTTGAGAGAGAGAGAGAAAGCATGGGGTGGGGAGAAGCACCGGAAGAAGGAGAGAGAGTCTCAAACAGACTCTATGCTGAGTGTGAGCCCAACAGAGGGCTCAATCTCATGACCCCAAGATCAGCACCTGAGCCGAAACCAAGAATTGGATGCTTAACCGACTGCACCACCAAGACACCCCTATCTAATTCTTAAACAACCACAGTTACTTCCTAATGAGATGTGTGAGCCTGTTTGACACTGCACATCTTAAACCTTGTAATCAAATTGGACACCACCACCTTCTTATCCTCTTCTACAGTGACCTCCAAGCAATGGACAAAAACCCAGCTTTACAAAGATATGACATCAAAAGAAAAGTAGCATGAGCTGATGTGTGAACTCTCTCAAGCTAGTATTTTCCTGGTATCTGAAAGATGTTAAGTATCACTGCCTTTCCCTTGAAAATTTAAGATATCCTGCAACCCCCCCGTGAGTTTACTGAAGCATCCTAAGGCACCTTAGCACATAGTTTGCTAACTGCGTCTAGACTAGTAGACCATTTCATGGATTCACAAAATGACACCAAGAATAAAGAAGTTTTCCAAGGTTATCCAGCTAATTATAAGCTAAGTCAAAACAAGAAATTGTGTTGGAAGTACTGAGAATTTACCTATGTTCTTAAATTTAAATAGATGCCACAGACCTTAAATCTGCAGAGGAAAGCTGTAGATATGGAACTACCTCTCAGGGCATTCCCATCTCTGCATTTATTACTAGATGGTCTTCAACATACTGATAAAGAAACCAGGTGCAAAGAGCTAAGGGACTTGCCTAAGAGAACAGAATTAATTATAGGACGAAGAGTAGCACCTTGTCTCTGGACTTCTATCCAGGTCTTTCTTCATCACATCACAGTGTCCTTTGCCCCCTTATCTAGACACCCTCCTCACCCCTTCCTCAAACACTACTTTCTTTCTCCTTGTTACTCCTCTTTTTGTTCTTTAGTGCATTCTACTTCCAGGGACCTTATGCCTTATTAGGCCCAGTTTCTACATATAAGATCTTAGATATTGTAGAAGCTGGTAGTTACCTCCCAGTGTTCATTTTTCCCTTCTTCTTTGCATTCGAACACAAAAGTTTTTATTGGGCTATCTAGAATAAAGGTTATATTTTCCAGACTCCTTTGCAAATAGATAAAACTGTATGACTAATTTCTGGCCAATGGGATATAAGTAGAAGGAATGCATGAAATTTCTGGAAAGTGTCCCTAAAAAGAGGGGATGTGCTCCTTCTTCCCCTTCTTTCTACCTGCTGGCTAAACTAAGAACATGATGCTTGGAGTTCAAACTGCCATCTTAGACCATAAGGAGGAAGTCATATATGGAGGATGATGGAGCAACAATACAGAAGGATGTAGGTTCCTATTGATCTTGGGCTGCTTACAAACCCTAATCTGTTTACCTTTGGATGGCATTTATATAAGAAGTAAATACGTTCATATATTAGTCAAGCCACTGTTATTTGAGAATTTTTGTCAATACCAGCTAAACCTAGTACTAACACACTAATAGACTAATCTTCATAACAATACAATAACACGTAATGTACTTTAGAACAATTCCTATAGATTTCCACTATTTACATTTAAAATATGTAAAAACTTAGAATGCATAACCCCAGGTACCTGTCAGAAGTATAAGCAACCACTCACTGATCAGTGAGTTAAATGAGAATTAACCTATTTCTTCATGCCCTGTGTTTCACATGGACATATATTTTATAAGCCAAATGGTATCTGACTAAAATATATAAAGAAGTTAATAAATTTTCATAAGGGGAGAAATTCTCACATAAAATCTGTCCAATTTAAAATCACAAATTGAACACCTCATTTATCTCCACTCCCTCCCCCAAACCCACTAATGATGGTAGAAAGTTTTTAAGACAAACCCACAAGAAGAACAACAATGAAAGAAGGGATGAAGTCACAACATTCTGGAAACTAGAGGGCAGTTGAACAAGCAATAAGACTCCAAACAGCTGAATCCTAAACTGGTGGTGGGAATAGCTTGGAAGCAACCTAATTTGCTTATAAGAACTCCCAGAAAGCCCAGGGATTGACATCACAAATCGCTATGGCAGTCGAGAGGTGAATGTAGAGCTATTCCTTCCTCAAGTCCATGCAGCTGGACAACTGCTCCTTCCCAATCTCACCAGGAGGTTATTCTCTGAAGAGGGTAAAATAGAGGGATTCTGGACAAGAAGAATCATGGCACAAGTGAGATAGAAGTATTGTACTAAAAATAGGGAAATTAAATGAAAATTTATCAACAGAACTTTAAAACCCCAGCCCTCTTGCTCTATTCCACGGCTAGAACTTGGCAGCCACATTTATATCTTCTAAGAAGAAAATGTATGATTACTTTTTGGGGAATATGACCAGCCCAAGATGACAGACTTAAAGATTCTGACACTGGGGTGTTCCCCTACAAACAGCCCACAAAGATCAACCCACAGTAAAGCTCAAAGTCAACAAGCTCTCATGTGCTCACAACTTTCAACTGGCTTTTTAATCTCACTGTACTTACTCACCAATAGATAAGCAAGACATACCAAAAAAAAAAAAAGCTCTAATGTTAAAGTCACTACCAAAACAAAGAGAAAAAAGCAAGTTGGAGGAAATAGAGACTATGCGTAGAGAAGAAAACTTCCAAAACACAAACAAGCTATCTTCTCTTACCATGCCTCAGAATGATATAGGAAGTTATTACAGCCATGAAAGAAGAACAGGGTGCTCGTTTTTTGAAATAGGGAATAAGAATGAGATCTTGGGAATTAAAGATCAAAAATCCATGGAGGAGTTGAGATCTCTCCAAGAAAGGAGAGGGAAAAAAATAGATTTATTTTTAATTTAGAAAAGATGAAATATGGGAGAGGATCAATCCGGGAAGTCCAAAGTCCACCAACAGGAGCTCAAAAAAGAGACTGGAGAAAATCACTGAAGAAATAATTCAAGAAATTTCTCAACACTGAAATATATGTTTCCATAATGAAAAGATCCATGTAGTATCTAGCCCAATAGATAAAAATGGTCTCATACATATATATATATAAATCATCATCAAAGTTCAGAATCCTAGCACAAAGAAAAGATTTTAAAAGATTTCAGATCAAAAAGGAAAACCACAAGCACACAAGATTAAGAATCAAAACAGTATCAGACTTCTCAGTAACAATAATGGAAGCCAACAGACAATGGAGAAATGTCTCCAAAATTCTAAAATTTTAGACAATTAAATGTGAAGGTAGAATAATGGATTTCAGTAATTCAAGATCTCAAAAATTTCTCAGGAAGCTGTTGGAAGATTTGATCTATCAAAATAAGAATGTGAAATAGGAAAAAGAAAGATGTAAAATCCAGGAAACCAGGGGATCCAACACGAAAGTGAAGCAAAGAGAATCCGCTGAGTCAGGGGTCAGCACACTATAGCCCAAAGGCTGTGTCCATCCTGACACCTATTTTGATATGGCCCATGACCTAAGAATGGTTTTTACTTTTTAAAGTGGTTTTTTAGGGGCGCCTGGGTGGCTCAGATGGTTAAGCATCTGCCTTCGGCTCAGGTCATGATCTCAGGGTCCTGGGATTGAGCCCCGCATCGGGCTCCCTGCTCAGCGGGGAGCCTGCTTCTCCCTCTCCTTCTACTGATCCCCCTGCTTGTGCTCTCTCGCTCTCTCTGTCAAATAAATAAATAAAATCTTTAAAAAAATAAAAATAAAAAAATAAAGTGGTTTTTTAAAAGTCAAAAAAGAGTATTTTGTGACACATGAAAATTACATGAAATTCAAATTTTAGTATCCATAAATAAAGTTTTATTGGAAAAAGACACACTCATTCATGTATTGTCTATGCCCACTTTTGTTTTATAACAGTAAAGATGAATAAATGTGCCCAAGACTACATGGCCTAGGAAACCCAAAATATTTTTCATATATGTATCTGTCCCTCTATAGAAAAAGTTTGCTTTGCCCTGGAGGATGGTGAAGGAAGATCCCAGAACAGTAGCTATACAGTAAGCACGGAGAGCAAATGGCCCAAACTAGAACAAATCAGAAGAGAGGTGGTCTCCAAAAAATAAAATTAATATAATTGCTGAAAAGTCTGAATGCATTGAAAAGAGATTTGTATGACTTGGTTAGGATTGAGGGATAAATTGGTTGTAACTGCACAGAAAATTAAATGAAAAATAAGAGCATTATTAAATTATTTTTTAAGTTGTGGTACAGGAAGAATAATCATTACAGTATAGTACATGGTTCAGCTGTGAATAGCATTTAGGTACTCATAAGAATCATAGGGGAACAGAGGTAAAAATGAAACAAGACGAAACCAGACAGGGAGACAAACCATGAAAGACTCTTAATCTCAGGAAACAAACTGAGGGTTGCTGGAGTGGGGGGTGGGGGGTAGGGATGGGGTGGCTGGGTGATGGACATTGGGGAGGGTATGTGCTATGATGAGTGCTGTGAATTGTGTAAGACTGATGAATCACAGACCTGTACCCCTGAAAAAAATAATACACTGTATGTTAATAAAAAAAATTTTTTTAAAGAATATAAGCAATGAACATTAAACAAAATTACAATATGTTATATGAAGAAAATGGGGAAACTAGAAATGTTCTAGGCTGGAATAAGAATACTGGTGACAGTCAGAGGGAAAGAAAGATAAGTTCTTATTTTCCATAGGGGGATGTCAATAGATAGTGCCTAAAAATAAAAAGTTAAGAAGTATCAGTATCAGAACATTTAGTGACATAGAGGTAAAAACCAAGAAAAACAGCCCAAAGAGTTAAAAATTATTTCCTTCAGTAATTGGAATATGGCATTATGATGGTTGAGAGGGAGGGACAGGCCTGCCATTTATCAACGTAAGGCTTGCAGAACTATTTCATTTTTAAAACTATACACATGTATAACCTTGATTTAAATAAAAACTAACTTTGGGACTCCTGGGTGGCTCAGTAAATTAAGTGGCTGCCTTCAGCTCAGGTCATGATCCCAGGGTCCTGGGATTGAGCCCTGCATCGGGCTCCCTGCTCAGAGGGGAGCCTGTTTCTCCCTCTGCCTGCCACTCCCCCTGCTTGTGCGTGCCCTCTCTCTGACAAATAAACAAATAAAAAATCTTTTAAAAAAAATGTTTTAAAAAAATTTTAAAAAATAAAAACTAAATTTGATATGTAAGCCAAAAAAGAAAATTACATAGATTTCTGATTGTATGGTATGCTTCACCAGCTAAGTTTTTCAAATAATGTGTATAAACACACTTGATTTGAGAATTTTAAACTGTTTAAGAAATAGAGATCTTACTTTACTTACCAACGTAGGGTTCGTAAATAAAAGTGAAGACATTTTAAAAACTGACTATTTTTAGGGGCACCTGGGTGGGTCAGTCAGTTAAAGGTCTGCCTTCGGCTCAGGTCATGATCTCAGGGTCCTGGGACAGAGCCCCAAGTAGGGCTCCCTGCTCAGCAGGGAGTCTACTTCTCCCTCTGCCCCTCCCCCCATTCATGCTCTCTCTCTCTCTCTCTCTCTTACTCTTAAATAAAATATTTTTAAAGAACTGACTATTTTTAAAGCACTCAAAATTCCTTTATGCTGTTCTTCTCTGTTTAGGTCATTACTATGGAGAAGAACTTATATAAATACTAACCCTTTCACTTGATCACATAAAACTACTTAAAAGATCTAATGGAAGGGTGTTTATATTATGAAAGATAATATGGTAAGATAGTTAATGTAAGAATAAACTATCTTATTAAATAGGTCTTCCAAAGAAGGGTATGTGCTAAGTACTTCTGGTTTCTAGCTAAAAAAATATAAACAAATACAAAATGAACACACTACTGTTACAATTATAAATAAATAAAACAATGAAAATGTTGCTAGTAAGTAGACATTCAGGACAAACCAAATTTGTTTTTCAGTATTATCTTTCAAAGTCACTTAAACCTGGCACCTATTTTTTAAATGAACTAGATTTTAATGAAATGTATACAGGGCTTTTATCTGACGATATGTACTGATATTTGACAACCAATTTAAATCTGGCTTAATTTGCAATTTTATTCCCTAATACACCTACCTTGGTATTCTCTGTTTTTCAGTTTTAACATTCTTCGTCTAAATGATCAGTTTGTAGCAACTAGCTTTTTAGTCAGGGAAATGGCTTACAAACTATTCCCTTTTGCATCCATTTTCTAAAGAGGAAAAAAATGCTATTTAGTTTAATACTAACTGTATTTTAAAATTGTGCCTTGAAATTCATTTAGAAAATAACTTTGAAAAATCAGAATGGCTAGGAGTATTTACCTGCATCCCTAATTAGACTAGAATGGCTTTTTCTAAGAAGACTGTAGGCATTCTCCCTGTTCTAAATGAAATGTAGCAATTGCTTCTCAAAACACCATCATGAGAGCATAATGCAATTTTATCTGTCTATATTCTATTTCTGCTTTATGTTGTTATGTGGGAACTGAACAGGAGTGTGTTTTCTATCACTGCAAAGGCCAGGTAAAGTAGTTTAACTAGTACATCAAATTAGGAATTATACATATAAATTGTCTGCTGCTGTCTATAGATTGTGTCTATAAAAGATAAAAGCATTTTTCTCCTTTTAGAGAGAACACTCCCATGCCTTCTTTGCCTCACATATAAATTATCTTTTAAGGGACCAGGTGCAATGGGCAAAGAATTGGCTGTCTTCCCAACCCAGCTCTGAGTTTTGATTTCTAAATGTACTTGTCGAGTTAGGAATCACAGAAATGCAGAATTTACTATTTAAAGACACCAACAAGAACTGTTTTCCTGCACCTTTTGCCTTAAGGGAGAGAAAAAGGTTGGGGGGTGGCACATTGGGAGAAGTCATCTGAATTGAAATGAACTTAATTGCTTTTCCTGTGGATCTCTCTCTGCCTAGACAGGTGGTTGTGAGAGTCCTCTGTGTCCTCACTGATCCATGTCAGTGAAAACATAAGAGGAACCTAGAATTTAGAAAGCAGGTTAGACATCCAGGCAGCTCTCCAGCTTTGGTCCAGATGCAGGATGAACATGCTTCCTTTAGAAGCATTTGTGTGACGTGATTAAATTATTAATATCCAACAGAAACCAGGGCAATAGTGACCCATTACTCTCAAACCAATTCAAAGCCAACCCCTGGAAGTATAGATCTACACTGGGCATGGGACCTTGGGTATTGTTGACACTCTACAAGCATTGTTTCGTTGATATAATTTTGAAACGAGAGGCCTGCTCCAGAGTACTGTTGGGAGGACAAGAATTTTCTAACCAGCTCACTAGGAAATGGCTAGCAAGGAGGCAGGTTAGAGTAGTGCACAGAGAGAAAGTAAAACCACCCTATACTCTGGGTTTGTGCATTTGCCCCCATTATCCCTTCTAGAATCCTATGTCCATCATGTTATAACCAATCAGAAGATGCTTTTTAGATTCTGCTTTATTTAAGGAAGCAGTGCAACCCCATGTATTTCTGATGGATTAAACTCAGGTCTAACTCCTGAAGCGGTTTATACTATGATCTCTCAGAATGTTATTACTATCTGTTAGACACTGATCAAGCTGGAAGTTGAAGAAAGACACAGAGCCTCTGCATTTGTTGTCCCCTGACCTAGAATACTCTTCATATGGCCAGCTTCTTATTCTGCAAGTCTTTGTTGGAATGTCACTTTCTTAAAGATATCTATTGTTAACATTCTATATAAAGTAAATTTTTTTCAACTTCTATCTCTAGTTATTATGCATCACAGCACTCTGTTTCTCTCCTTCACGAAATTATTACAGCCATGATTATTTTAATTGTGCACTTCTTTTTCATCGCCTGTCTCTCTCTCTCCCCCTGAAAGCTTCCCCACTGGAAGCTTCATCAAGTATTGTATTGACAGGACTTAACAAATACCCCGAACATAGAAGGTGCTCAGTGACATTTATGAGTGAGTACTGAAGATTACAAAGGGACTTTACTTAAACATTTAAAACCTTTTATTTTTGATAAGTATATCAGTGAGTTCTTAACTATATTACTCAACAATAACAAACAACTCAAAAAAAAATCTCAGGACTTAAGAGAAAAAGAGTGTTTCTTGCTCATTTTTTACACGAACTGCAGATTAGCTGTGGCTTTGCACCAGAGATCTTCTTTCCGAGGCCCAGGCTGAGGCCGTGGCTGTTCGCTGCTACATGCCCTGGGTCATCTCATTCTCATGGCAGGGGGCAAAGAGCAAGAGCCGTTGGAAACATATAGTGTGCCTTTTTTTTTTTTTGTAAGATTTTATTTATTCATTTGAGAGAGAGAGCACATGCGCACGCAAGCTGGGAGGATGGGCAAAGGGAGAGGGAGACGCAGACTCCAGGCTGAGCAGGGACCCTGATGCGGGGCTCGATCCCAGGACCCTCGGATCATGACCTGAGCTGAAGGCAGACGCTTAATCAACTGAGCCACTCAGGTGCCCCAACACATAGTGTGTCTTAAACTAGGATCTGGCATAGCGGATTTTTGCTTTCAGGAAGATATTCTCTTATAGTGGAAGTTACTGGGGAAAATAATACAATCGACCACAATAGGATATTGCTCCGAAACTGTTACCCACTAATAATTTATAAACTAAATTCGTTTATACTGCTGTCCACTCACTCTTTATTCACTGGGTTTCTTGAATTACAAACAGTTTTATCAGCAATCCCTTATGTGGTAAAAATTAAGACTTGTAGATGAGTGGTACTTTTATGCTGTTCCCTTGCCTGATCATACTTTTGCAATTCCAGGGTCGTGGCCTGAGTATTTCCTGGGAACTTATAGGTCTTCATCCTGTTTGAGTCAAGGGCCTCAAATTCCTGTATGAGTACAGTTCTACCAGTATCAGAGGATGCTGGTGTGAGAAGTTCTTGTCCCAGAAAAAAGTTCTTCCCCAAAGTAAATGATTGAAATGAATGAGGAGAGGCCATATCTGGCTTAAATCCTTAGGGTGACATTTAAGTAATAACCCTCATCTTATATACAATGTATTAAATGGGGCTCATTATTTAGTCATAAACTATTATGTGTTCAATTTTAATTGCTAACTTAGGCATATATCTGCCTTTATTCTCTAATTTCAATATTTACAATAGATTCCTTTAAAAGTTTTCAGCATTACATCAGTGAATTGTTGGGAATGCCTATTTAAGATGAAAGTTTTGAACTGCAGTCTTAGCCAAGGTTACAAAGAAAATTAAACCAAAAACAACATTCAACTGAGAGCTTCTATGCTGAGTTTTTGTGACCTGTGACCTTTCCCAATCTAGTATCATATGGAATTATACCCTGTAGTGTATACTGCAGATGGTACTTTTTGTGATTTATAAGAAATTTTCTTCTAGAAACAATTTACACTGTAAATCAACATTGCAAGGCTTTATGTGTACATTTTTGAAAACTGAAGGTATATGTATGGATGGGCAAAAAAAAATTTTAATGTGAATTCTGTTTTTCTCTGTATTATCAATCATGTCATCCAGAAGAGTGGTACAGAACTTGAGATCAAAGTCTCTCCAGTTCTATAGACATCTCCCAGAGGCTCAAGCCAAAGAGTGTGATTACCATCTCATTAAGAATTTCCGTGTTTATGCTTCTGGCCTCTTCTTAGATATTATCCTCAGTTGCCTTGTTATTTCCTTATAAATCTCAATTTTCCATATTTTCAGTCATTTTTTTTTTTTTGCCCACCACTGAGCCTGGGCAAGTCTTCATTTCAGTTTAGACATCAAGGCCTATAGAAGACAATAAAAGTATGCATCCAGCATATGAACAAAATATGCTCCTTTTTACAAGGCTTTGATGCTGAAATTAAAGAAATTTCTCAAGTTTCATATATGCAGATTTGTATAAATTCCATGGGAAACTCCAAGGAGAAACTATCACTTCACTCAATTTCATTTTCCTCTGTATTTAAAACATGCAAGGAAAGAAAGCAATGATATCCACTAGCATAAAAAAAAAATAGGATCGGGTTCATTTTCTGTTCCTCTTCTTTAGAGACAACTGCAACCATTTCTGATCATTTTAGCACCTGCTATGGTTCAATCAACTTCTCTAATAGTTGTGGAATGTGAAATGTCTACATAAGATTGTGGGAGATCTTTTTTTCTTCCTAGAGTTGCTACCAGATGCAAACAAGGTGATATGTCCCTGCATGCTACTGTTGCTAAACTGTGAGCAAAGTAAAGGAAAAAGAAAGACTGATTTAGATAATACATCTAAGATGCTTGTTGAGTGAAATGTCAAGTAGATTCATGTCCTGCCTTGTCCATCATCAGCCAATCAATGACACTTGAACCTGGGATGACCAGGTCAACTCGCTACCACTGCTACCAAGTGGGAGAGGGAAAGCATAGATCACCTCTCAGAATGACAATGACTATGTGGAGCTATGGTAATTCCACAGGCCCCAGTTATTGTCCTGCTTAGCAAGAGGCTTCCTCTGCTCCCACAGCTAAATACCAGCTCACTCAGATCTTGACACAAGGGAAACAAAAAGGCCTTTGGGATATCAGCTCCCTGGTGACCCAGGTATGATCAGAATTGAATTTCACTCTGCTTAGAACAAGTTTGAAAAAAAAAAAGAAAGAAAGAAAAAGGATTAAAGTAAATGAAACCTTTGAGTGAGCTGTGTTCTTTCTTTTGCATATAAATGAATATGAATACGGTCAATAGACAGACTTTTGCCATCTTCCTCCCACTCCTACCCATCCCAGTGACATTTATTTTTTTAGTGACTCAGACTAGAATGTCGTCATAAGAAATAAATCCATCATATTCCTGTTTGGGATCAATACTACATATTTACTGTTAATTTGTCATGCTTTCATATGTGTACTTGTTGTAGCCTGTAATCCTTAAATTTGCTCTGGAGATTTGGAGATTTCATCAAATCCCCAAGATCAAAAGCCTTAAAACTTTTGTTTGCATTTACATGCAAAGCTTACAAAGTTCTCCAGGGGAAATGGTGGTAAGAGCATTCTTCAAACCCTTGTTAATTGTTAACTGTCAAAGCCTGAGGGTGAAATCTCAGAGGTTTGTTTTAACAGGGGGGAAAAACATGACATTAATTTTAAGTTTTCTTAAAACTCAATGGTGAACATGAACAATATTTTTTCTCATCAGCTCTCTTAAAATATAAATGTAATTGTTAGAGCTAAAAGGGCGTATAAAAACATCAACTTGTTTTTTCTCTCTGAAGGACGGATGTGGAGCCTGCCTGGAGGATCATAACTGAGGTAAACTAAGTGGGAAAGCTGGTATTTTAGGTACATTATTTTAAATCACTCAAGTCCCCAGAGAAACTTTCTGTAACAGCTGTTACTTTGATCATCCCAATACTGTTGAAAAATAGTATGTAAAATTAGACTACTGTATATTTATCCTTAAAATTAGCAATGAGCTGAAAGACAGAGATAAAAATCGCATTTTTAAATCTGCCTGTCTTACTATAGAATGACTCAATTACCAGTGGTACTGTCTGAAAAGACAACGCTAAATGAGCTCCATAAAGAGACCTACCATTTCAGCATTTGAGATCACAAGTTCAAGTATATCAGATACTGCATGTGTGTATTAAAATATCATTTACTGGGGGGCCTGGGTGGCTCAGTCGGTTAAGTGTCTGCCTTTGGCTCAGGTCATGATCCCAGGGTCCTGGGATCGAGCCCCGCATCAGGCTCCTGTTCAGCAGGGGCGTCTGCTTCTCCCTCTCCCTCTACTGCTCCCCCTGCTTGTGCGCTCTCTCTCTCACTCTCTCTCTCTCAAATAAATAAAAATCTTTAAAAAAATCATTTACAAAAAGAATCAAAATTCACTTCACCTGGCTGGTTTTCTAAATAACTATTTTCTTAAACCTTATTCAAATGATAGAAGATAAGAATTATTATAGGGGACTGTTACAGGAACACCTCTCAAAAATACCCAGACTTTTTAATGAGTCTAATGTTAAAGGTCATACATGGTCTCCACCTCCCAAAATGATCCTACATATGGCTAACTTTCTCTATACACACAGGTTTCAGAATTGACAGGATTTTCACAGCAACAACATTTTCTGCCTTGAGATCTTCAATGATAGTGATAGCTATACCATTTTTTACTGCCAGATCAAGCTACTTAAAAAAATAACACTACCAAAGAAGAAAAACATAAAGACAATTTTTTAAAATGCAAGTCTTGTTTTGTTTTGTCTAAATAGTATACCCAGAAACATTCCCTTCCATTCAGGAGATAATAAAAAGTGACAGAGAATTTTGCCTAGATAGTTTACTTTCTAATATTTCCTGTATCTGATACATACTACTTATCCTCATGTTTCCCATTTTATATTTCCTGAAGAGATTGACTCAGTGCAACTTCATGCCTGCAAATTTTTAGTTTCCAACACTCGATGACTCAATGATTGGTGACTGAAGGATACTAAATTATGCTTTTAGGGGGAATAACTATCCAAAAGAAACGCATTTAGCGGTTTACTTTCTGCGTGAGCATTTGTCATTCACTTTCCTTATGTTTTCTTTAACTGTTTATTGCAATTAGTAGAAATACTTTTACCATTTTCGTTTGTTTTTCTCTGATTGGCCAGAGCTGTAACATTATTCCTGGAAATGCCAATCAAGGGAATGAGAGCACTTCCAGGAATATAACCATAATGAAGTGATTTGGCCTAAATACAGGCATTTTAATTGAGTATGTGTAGGCACAGAACATTTCTTAAAAGCAGTGTGAATATTAGTCTTCTCAAGCTGCAATTTCAAATTAAGACACTAGTGAAAATTTACAAGCGTGTTCCCTTAGCTCAACTGTACCATTTCAGCCCTCTGTGGGGATTGGAATGGGAGGAGAAGACATACACAAACTCTGAAAAGGCTAATCATTTTATTCCAACTGTTCTTTTCTTCCAGAATTTTCTATAACCCACATACACTCTTCTCTGAGGAAAGGTAACTACATTGATTTAAATTTATAACAATGACAATAAGGAAATACTTTTCACCATTTAGGATTCTTCAGGGCCAACAGGCACTAAATTTGCTACCAGTGGTGGTGAGGGGCCAAAATGTAAAGACAGACCCTTTGTTCTGTATCTCTACACCTCAGTGATACTTCAGGTGCATAACATAATCCTGTATAAAATCCAAATCACTGGAGTGTGAATAAATTATGTACAATTTAGCTTCAGTATTAACTGAATTTTAATCTATTATATTCTTCGAAAATCAATTGTTTATGTAGAGCTACTCTCAATCATATGAATATTGTAATAGCCAGAACATTCTATTTCCTAACTGCCTATTACAGTTGATGCTAGCAACAAAATGCTCCTTAAATTTTGGTAGTTGAGGGGCACCTGGGTGACTTAGTCTGTTAAGCGGCCGACTCTTGATTTCAGCTCCAGTCATGATCTCAGGGTGGTGAGATCTAGCCCCATGTCCACAGAAATGCCTCTTTTTCCTCAATCATTTTAATGTACTTCTTGAGATCCTGCTTCTAATTGAGGGGCACCTGGCTGGCTCAATCAGTAGAGCATGTGATCTTGGGGTCATGAGTTCAAGCCTCATGTTGGGGGTAGAGATTACTTAAAAAATAAAAATAAAATTAAAAATTTCGAAATAAAATCTAATTGAGATTATGACTCTCCTTGTACCACAATGCCTGGGATCCTTCTCTGATTAACCATAGAATTTACCACAGCCTTTTATGCAGCTCCTGATTGCAAAACTTGCAGATAGTATTAAATATCAAACACTCCAAAGTTTCACTCATAAAAATGCACCAAGGGTAACCAAATTAATTACTTTTACTACACTAAGCTAACAAAAGACAAATAAAGAGGTCTTCCTTTCTGCTTACCCTTGGCACCCCAGCTCTCTATTTTGAATGAATCCCTCAGAACGCAACAAGTGAAGACAAAGTGGGCTATGAGAGCCACCGAGATTAAATCAAAGATATTTTTTTTGCTCCAAGACCCCCGTGGAAACAATGTAAAATAATTCTTGTTCTGAGAATGAAAACTAACTAACCACCTGGAGGAAAGTTGTTTTGTTCCTGTGTGTGCACTTCAGGGAAGACTGCGAAGTGCCCGCAGTGGTAAGGGAGGATGAGGACAAGAAGTCCCATAGTGGGTGCTGCCCAGTGACATCTAATCTTGAGCACTCCAGACTGTGATGTCCTCTGCTCTGCACTGTGTGCACATCAATTTCTACAGCTCCTCCATATAATTGCTGTCTCACAGCCTTACATTTTACGCTCACTGCACGTATTAGTTTCCTACTGCCGCTGTAACAAATTACCACGAATGAAGTCACGTAAAACAATACACATTTATTCTCTTACAAGTCTGGAGGTCATAAATCTTAAATCAGTTTCACTGGGCTAAAGTCAAGGTGTCAGCCAGGCTGGTTCCTTCTGGAGACTCTGAGGAAGAATCCATTTCCTCGATCTTTCAACTTTTGGAGATCACTTGTATTCCTTGGGTTGTGGTTCCTTTCTCCATCTTCAGAGCAAATCACTCTAGCCTGTGCTTCTGTCATCGCCACGTGGCCTTTTCCCTGCCCCCCCCCTTCTCTCTCTGTTTCCTGCATACATCTGAAGGACCACCGTGATTATAATGGGCTCCTCATCTCAAAACCCTTAATTGTTTTAAAAAAGATTTTATTTATTTATTTGACAGAGAGAGAGACAGTGAGAGAGGGACCACAAGCAGGGGGAGTGGGAGAGGGAGAAGCAGGCTTCCCGCGGAACAGGGAGCCCGATGCGGGGCTCCATCCCAGGACCCTGGGATCATGACCTGAGCCGAAGGCAGATGCTTAACTGACTGAGCCACCCAGGTGCCCCTCAAAACCCTTAATTTAATCACATCTACAAAGTCTCTTTTTCTATATAAGGTAAGAGTCACAGGTTCCCTGAGTTAGGGCATGGACATACATGGGACACTATTCAGTCTTCAACACTTGGTTAGGTGTGTCTGGACTAATGATGAGGCTATGGAAGTGAGCTGCATTTGTGTAGCTCTGAAGTCCTACCAACCACACATACACAGTTCCAAAGGTGCAAGAGGCAGAGACCAGAATAGGCATTTTCTGTCTTCACAATTCATGATAATAAACAATGGGGTAAGAGGAGCTGTGCAGAAAAATAAAGCATATTTGAACTTAAATGAAACTCAGGTCAGAGACAGAATATTTTATAATGTGGTACAATTATTATAAAATATAGATCAGAGACCAAAATGTAACTTTAAATAAGTGGTATTTTAATCACAATGTCCACTAAAGGAAAAAGTTAATCTTAGGAGACAAATGAGGTATGGCTCTGACTATTTTAAGAATTAAATGAGACAATTTATATAAGACACTAAGCATGGTTTTTAAGAGTAAATCCTCAAACATGTTAATTACCATGATTTCTTCCAATACTCTGAGATAAAAATTATTTTCCTTCTTAGCTTGCAGTGATGAATCTACACGTAATTTATTCCTTGTCAGATAAGCACTTGCGTTACTGCCCCCAAAGAGGGTGCTGACAGTGAGCTGAAGGAAATCTCAGAAGACGGCCATCCCAGCAGACCACGGTCTTCCCCAACAGACCACCAGCACGATCCCTGACATGCTTTTCTTTCCTACGTTGACCTCCTTCCCCCAGGTTAAAGTTGAGTAGCAGGGCATCGGCTGCTACTTGGAAAAGTGCTGAGTGGCTGATGTGTCCTGTCAGCATTGTCCAAGGACAGCCGGAGAATGTCCGCGTGCCTCCTTCCTTTCCGCTTGCATCTGGCAAAGACTTACATTGTGATGCTTAGGAAGGTGGGAAGTGATGAAAATGCATAGCTCTTTCCAGCCACATCATACACCCACTTAAAATGCCATCTCCCCAATAGTTTGTTGAGCGAGTAGAAACAATCATGAAAATGACAACAGGAAACCATCAACTGAAGGGAAGTTTAGTCATTTTGCAGACAAATTTAAGAATCAGTCTGTCGGTTTCCTATTCTCCTACTAATTGACCTATATAAGGCTAAATGGTACTTATTCCCCATCTGTAAAAAAGGGGGTACTCATAATTATTAAATAAAAACTGCATTAAAATATACCTATATCAACAAGCAGCATAAATAATGAGTGATCTACCTTTAGGAATCCTCCGTTTGTCTTCCTGACCTGACACACTTTAAATTCATCACTGGGCTTGGTGGACTTGACTTTCTCCTTCTCTCCTCACCACTTTGAACCCCCAAAAGTCTTCCGGCCTAACTATTCACTTTTCATTTTTGTAAACTTCATGACATTTCCCAGCAAAGGAAGGAAGAGGCAACCAACCCTCAAGTCAGAATGATCCATCACTCTTGTTCTTCCAAAATCCTTTTTTCTTCTCTCAGAAGTCACCTCTGCTTCCCTGTAATTCTGGCAGCCAAGTCCTTTGGTGCTCTGGTTTGTCTTCAGGACATTACTTCTCTCCCTTGGTTTTAATCTGATTTGTTGGGTTTTTTTAAAAGATTTTATTTATTCATTTGAGAGAGAAAGAGAGAGAGCACAAGCAGGGGGAGAGGCAGAGGGAGAGGGAGAAGCAAACTCCCCACTGAGCAAGGAGCCTAATGTGGGGCTTGATCCCAGGATACTGGGATCATGACCTGAGCCGAAGGCAGACGCTTAACCGACTGAGCCACCCAGTCGTCCCAATCCGATTTGTTTTTATGTGAGATACAATACAGGCAGAATGAGGTGTTTTTTTTTGTGGTTTTTTGACCCCACTGTGACATGCTCTTAAAATATTTGATAAATGAGACTAGCCTCGTTAAAATGTTTTTGTCCTCTAAATGGTATTGAGGGAAACATCTAAGTATCCACATCTCAATGAGCAAGAATTATAGAATGGATCAAAAACCTAAGACTTGGTCCTCTTAGTGAAAATAATTATCCCCTGTTATCTGAACAACTATCACTTGCAGAAGGTCATTATAAACATTCAGATTAAGGGTTAGATGAAAGTAGTTAATTATGGAGCTAAGAAAAGAAAGGGAAGATGAGGTCATAAAATACTAAAAAAAAATTTAAAAGTGAGGGTTAGAGTTCCCTCTTCAAGGTTATCAATTCAGTGGAGGTTTGGGGCAATGTAAACTGCTTCTGTATAAATTATTTTCCTTTCAGAGAGTGATTACCCCATTAAATAGGTTAACCACCTAACCCAAACTCAGATACAGAAGGATGAATCATAAGGGAGATGAGGGGAAATATATATATATATATATATATATATATGAATATTTATATACATATAAATATCAAAGTTCAGGGTACAAAGGGATGGGGGAATTAAGAAGTAACACAAAACTCAGAAGGAAAAGGTAAGTGGGACAATATTTATTATGTCAGTTTAAAGACTAAGACCTATTAATATTTCCTGCCCAAGGCTTCAAAATTGTTCTCACTCTCCCATAATCTTCTAGCCTCAGACAATGAGATTATATGTACACATACAATCATCCAGTGAGACAACTGGGTTACATATACCATTTTCCTACTTCCTCTAGGGCTTCCTAGCATTGCTTGAAATCTAATAGGAACAGAACGTTATGAAAGAAAATGAGTCTGTAGAGTCCATTTCAGGCTTACTTTTATACAATATATTTAAATGCTCCCCTAATTTACTTGAATATCTATGTCCACTAGGTAATAAAGAGAATGATTAATATGTAATGACTAAAGAACAGAAAAGGAATTGGCACACCCAGCCATGAGTCCTAGTAATTTGCATGGCAAATCATTAATATCTCCCTACCCCTGTGGGGCCAACCTCACAATGAATAACATTTACTTTATGTATATTACAAATCATCGTACATATAAACCTGGCTTCTTAAATAAAATGACCACCACAGCTTATAGAATGTAGCCTGGTATTTCAGGGCCCCTGTACGTAGTCATCCCAATCTTCTTTTCCAACATCTCCCCGCACTTACTTATAAGAGCTCTCCACTCCAGACAGACTAGCACATTCCCTGTCTCCATGCACACTCCCATCTCGCTCATCTTGTGCCACCTGGAAAATCAACGGAATGTCCTCCTACCTCAAACCATTAAAATAAGATATCTTAGAACCTTGGCACTGGATGTGATTTTTCAGATCATTTGATCTAATCTCCTAATTTATGAAGTTTCCAAAAGTGACCCAACCTAGACCTGAACACCCACTTTTTCTGCTTTTTCATCCTGAACTCTATTGCTGTGCAAATTATCTTCAGGAGTGAAAGAAACCTGGAGCTTCATGTTGAAGAATTACTAGTTAACCAGGCGAATGGGCAGAAGTAAGAGGAGTGGAGACATCCAGGTTGCAATAAGCACACCCAGAGCCCGGATCTTGGTTTCTAATACCATTCTCAAATAAAAGGAACCAGGGCCCCTTGGAGAAATGGCTGATTCTAGGACTGGGTCAGGAAATATACAAGATGAGCGGGGATAAGGAAGTGCTCAAAAAAGCCCACAATGATTAGATATGCCAAAGGGCCACAGGAACCAACTGAGAGTCCCCAATAACCAAAGCTAGAACAATTTGAGTAACAAAGTAAATAAAGTAGTATTGGATTATAACCCCCAAAATAAAATAAATATCCATGAGTCCATACTAATATAAATCAGTGATTAAATAAAGGAGAATAGACACATCTTTTGATTAGAAGAATTCCCTATAATTTATATGAATACTCCACCCTCAAAGAAAGATAACTCCCTACTCCTTAAGTGTGGACTGCACACGATGACTTTACTTCTAGGAAATACACTACGGAAAGAGGAAAAAGAGAGTAACTTTACAGCAGAGAAACCTGACGAATACTATCTCAGCCAGGAAACGAAGGCTATCATCAACAGTGATAAGTCACGTTGACAGTATATACCCTTGATATAATGTGATGAAAATAGTACTTTACCTCTATGATCTTCCCTGAGAACCACATAACCCCAGTCTAACAGACTAACCCCAATTGAGGGACATTCTACAAAATGCCCCACCAGTACTCCTCCAAACTGTCAAGATCATCAAAAACAAAGAAAAACAAGGAAATCCAAGAAACTTTTCCAGCCAAGAAGAGTCTAAGGAGGAGAATGACAAACGTAATATGGTATCCTGGATGGAATCCTGGAACAGCAAAAGGATATTATGGGAAAACTAAGAAAATCTGAATTAAGTAGGGACTTTAGTTAATAATAATCTACCAATATCCATTCATTAACTGTGACAAATGTACCATATTAATGTAAAATGCTAATAAAGGGGGAAGCTGGATGTGGGATACATGGGAACTCTGTACCATCTTGGCAATTTTTCTATAAATCTGAACTATTCTCAAAGTAAAGCTTTATTTAAAAGAATGTAGTAGGGGCAGTGAGAAGTTTGGAGAGGTGAGTGGGCAGAGGGATGGAAAAGAAATAAGAGGATGAAAATATGGAGCCATCAGGGAGGAGCCTGAATCTAGCTGGAAGTCAGAGGGTCCCCAGTTCCAGAGTAACCTGGCTTCACCTAGGATCCTTCTATTTGTGATTCTTGAACTCCTCCCCATCCCCCCGCCCCCAGCCTACTTAGATCTCTGTCTTGGTCTCCTCCTGAAAGGATATGACTCACAAACACGCCACCCCATGGTTTTAAGTAGAGACAGAGCAAGGGGGGCAAGGAACAGGGGAAGGGGAACAGCAAGGGGAAAAGGTTAAAAAGAAACTCACCCTGAAGGCCTTTCCCCCTTCTTTTTCTCCCTCCCTCCTTCCTTCCTTTCCACATCTTGTCTCCTTCCTTATCTCCTTTTGAGAAAGGATAAGGTAAAATTATTATTCTTAATATGACAGGTATGTAAATTAGAGTTTACTCAGGTCAACGAGCTACTAAGTATTTGAAACAGAGGAAATCGGTAACACAGGGGATAAAAGAGCTAAAACACAAGCAAGAGAACAGTGAGGAGCCTGAGAGAGGCAGAAGCAGGAAGCCACTGCATCACCACCCCTAACCTAGAAGGCCAAGGGAGGAGGCGCGTACTGGAGCCTGGGAATGGGGTCACCTCCCAGCAACTAGAACCACAGCTAGAGAGAATCGCTGCCAGAGGCAGAGGGGAAGAGAGAAATATGGTGGCTTCTTCCTTCCTCTTGCCCTTTCGTCTCCCACTTCTGTTCAGAAGCCAGGGAAATGCAGCCTGCAGATGTCTGCCCTCCTGTAACGCCGGCCAACTAGGGAAAGTGTGGGGATGAATCTGGGGCGATCAGGTCTACACAGTAAGCCACCTCTGTAGAACTATTTCTAGTTCGATGCACAATTACGTCTGGGCAAAAGCAGCAGATTGTTGAGGATGTTTTTACTTGGAGTTTTTAGAACCCTTTTTTATAAGCACCTTCTGCAATAAATGAATAATCATTCCCAGTTTCTAACTGGCAGGTTGAAATAGAGCTGTTTGTATGAGAGCTCAAAGAAGGTCAGTCACGGGGCCAGGGGAAGACTGAGGGTCTGTTTCGCTCGCAGCACTATTTTCTGTTGCTCGACCTTCTCTCCATTTTAATTATGCACAGGGTTCCTGACAGAGTAGAAGCTAAAACTGGGAGCCTAGTGCCTTGTCCAAAAAAAACTATTCTGCCAAACTTAGCTTTGGAAAAGAGTGGTTTGATTGTTTCCTTTAAAGCCAGGATTTGCTCTGAACAAAGCTATAGGTCTACACATTTTAAGAAAACAAACAAAAATTACAAGCAGAGGAGGGCGCCTGGGTGGCTCAGTTGGTTAAGCGACTGCCTTCAGCTCAGGTCATGATCCCAGGGTCCTGGGATGGAGTCCCGCATCGGGCTCCCTGCTCAGCGGGGAGTCTGCTTCTCCCTCTGACTCTCCCCCTCTCATGCTCTCTCTCTCTCAAATAAATAAATAAATCTTTAAAAAAAAATTACAAGCAGAGGAACCAACATTTTGTAGCTTCTCCTAGTGATCAGTCACTCTGGAGGCAAGCAGCCAAGACTCAAGTGGGAAGATGCCACAAACAGGCAGGTAGAGAAACAGAAACAGTTAGTAGCTTTTGAGACCATGTCTTGTCTTTCTAAGAGTCTTGTAGCATCTTGAAGGTATATTTATTGCAAAGGTCCTCTAGAAATTCAGTGGACCCCAGGGAATGCCACAGCCTCTCATTCTAGGTCTTTCTCGTGTTACTGGGTCAAGTGGATTCTGGTTGTCTTAGCAACACTCTGAGAATTGGGAGAAGTTTGGAAGCTCCATTATTTTGGGTTGAAATAGCAGATCTTAGATTACAGCTCTTGTATGCAGCCTCCCTGGAGGTTTCATATAGGACCTTTCCTCTGCTCGCCTTGGGATCTTGGGGAGCTGGAGAAAGGGGGATTTGACTGTTCCAAGGACACTGAGACATGTAAACTCATCAAACAGGCTTGAATGGCTCTTAGATTTCTGGGGTGCGAAACCAGGGAATGAGAAGTAATGGTGGTGGTAAGAACATAACCCCTGGGAAGACAGGGAGCAGGTTTTACAGTTCCTAAGGTCTCTTCCTGAGGTGATAAATACCTATGTCTGAATCACTATGCCACATCACTGTGGCAAACCCAAGCCATGAGCTGATGTAGTATTACTAAAGTTTTACTACCCAAAATTCAGTCTTCTCAATACCTTGTACTCAGAACATAAAGTTAGGGAGAAAATGATGATGAAATCTTAATAAGGAGGTATGAAAGAGCTTTATGCCTCTCAAGATATTTTTCAGTTTCACTTCATTATCACTAAACATCAGTGCAAGTTCTATAGGACTTGAGCTCCATAGATGCAAATAGCGATCCTGTTGACTACAAGCATTCATTCAAATTACGCTGGAGTAGAGCATACAAATTTTCCCTCTTATTATGTACAGATGTGGATTAATTTTATTTCATCTAGGCAAGGGTAATTTATTACATTTATCAATGTTATTATTATTGTTTTCATAAAATTCATCCAACTGCACATCAACCACTTTAACAAGCCATTTCTTTGGTAATGTAAACTTAAACCAAAAGTAAAGCCGCCTTTGAGCTTAAAATAAAAGCTTTATTAATAAAAGTCCTTTGAAGTGATATAAAAATCACCACTACTTCATTATCTTTTTTTCCTGGGAACTTCCTAAAATGGATAACAGCCTCATTTGCATTTGCAAACAGGAAACTCTGCAAGCTATACCAAGAGCAAAGCTTAGTTATTAGGTCAGTTGTTTACAAATATTTTAGAACAAGCATTACTTCAGCATTTCAATATTGGCCGAAACAGCTTTAATATGCAAGACAGGATGTAAGATGCTTAGCTGATCCAAATGCCAGTCTATGGATTTGAAAGACTAAAGATCACATCACTAGAAGGTTGACAGAAGTGACACTTTGCAAAGTGCCAATGATTTATGCCAATGTCGTGCTTGATGATACTGTTATAGACAGCACTGTCATTAAAAAGTCCCCGCTGACTGCCTTCTACATTTATGGTGCACAAATTATAGGTGAGCCCAAAGATCGAAACCTCCCTGCCTTTTAGATTTCAATGACCATGTATTTCTCTGCTAGGTTAGTTATTGCATGTACCCTCCTTTCTACCTGCTTCTTTATTTCATCTATAAACACAATGAGAAGGAAAGAGATGAAATTTATCCTGCTAAGAAATGTAAAAGTTATAAATGCATTTCCTTCAAGCTCCCACAACCATAAACTGGAAAGGGATATTTTTCAAATACCAAAAGTCTTTCACAATGCGCTCTCATTATGGATAAAGACACCAAATGCAGAGCTCTGGAGTAAACTGTCAGGATTACTACAGCTTGACCTTTAGCAATGTTTATGATATTCCATCACTGTAGGGTGACTTGGGCATTTCCAAAACAACTCTTAAAACTGCAAGGAGTGGCGGAGATTATCATCTCTTAAATAAATTCCTTTAAAAAATCATCTGCTAAACTTCTGCCTCAAATATACAAATACTTATTGTGTAAATAGAATTGAGTTTTTAGAAATCCTCTGAAGGCAATTTTTACTTTTATTTTTCATTTTTTTAAGTTTTTATTTAAATTCCAGTTAGTTAACATACAGTGTGATATTAGTTTCAGGTGTACAATATAGTGATTCAACACTTCCATACATCACTCAGTGCTCATCACAATCTACAAGCCAATGTTTAAATGGCATTGTTCTAAAATCCCATTTATAGACACCAAGCATTTTATCTTGTACTTGGAAAAATATTCCAAATTTTATTAGTTAATCTCAACTTACTAAAGTGAAGTGGAGATGAAAGGAACTGATTGTTGTTTCTTTTTAACAAAGATTACAACAGAACTCCAATTTTTTTTCTGAAAAAATCTCAGACAAATTGGGAGACATTTATATGTGCTTAATTGGTTTGAGTGACTACTTTCAGTTTCTTTGTATCTTTACCTCACAAGAAAATAGACGATTTTGAAAATACAGTGTAAAAAAAAAACCATCCCAAAAGGTTTAATTGCAATTCTAATATTTGGAATTTATAGTGTTGGTAATGTTCGTTCCTTAGTATGCTATTAAACATAGACTTATACTAAATCAAGTTCATAGAATACTTTATTTTTTTTAAATATTTTATTTTTAAGAAATCTCTACACCCAATGTGGGGCTCAAACACAACCCTGAGATCAAGAGTCACATGCTCCACTGACTGAGCCAGCCAGGTGCCCACACAGAATAAAGACCAAATTTTTCTAAATGAAAAGCATCAAAGATAAAATTTATGTTGAAAATGAAAAAATTTATTGGGGCGTCTGGGTGGCTCAGTCGTTAAGCGTCTGCCTTCGGCTCAGGTCATGATCCCAGGGTCCTGGAATCAAGCCCCGCATTGGACTCCCTGCTCCGCAGGAAGCCTGCTTCTCCCTCTCCTGCTCCCCCTGCTTGTGCTCCCTCTTTCGTGGTGTCTCTCTCTGTCAAATAAATAGGTAAAATCTTTAAAAATAAAATTAAAATTAAAAAAAAGGAAAACTTAAAAATTTATAAAACAAGAACTACCTTTTAGTTCAGTTTTTTTTTTTTTTAAGGAGATGAAATAGAAAGCTCAACCTAAAATAACAATATGCCAAGGGCACATGGGTGGCTCAGTAGGTTGAGCATGGGAATCTTGACTTCTGCTCTGGTCGTGATCTCAGGGTTGTGAGATGGAGCCCTGCATCAGGTGCTGGGCTCAGCAGGGAGTCTGCTGCAGATTCTCTCTCTCTCCCTCTCCCTCTGCCCTTCCCCCCAGCTTGCATATACTCTCTTTCTCTCTCTCTCTCTCAAATAAATAAATCTTAAAATAAAATAACCTTATGACAGTATTAAACCAAGATTTACTTCTCAGAAAACCAACCACATTGAGAATTAAAATACATGTCACCTTTTCTGTTTGCTGGAGGCAGCAGAGGCTGACAGCAAGGAGGCACGGGAATCAAATCTTCAGGCGAAGGGACTAGAATTTAGGGATAGCTTCAATTCCAATGCATACCAGTGCCCAGTGGAAAGCTGAGACACCCCTTCAAGCTGGCTGATTGGCTATACATATCAGAGGTAGGGCCAGTAGACCAGCATGTCATAGGGCTGATGGGTGTGGGGGCAAATATTAAACGGTTGCCCCCCCAAAAATGTTATTAAAACTTTAAAATTTTAGGGGCGCCTGGGTGGCTTAGTTAGTTTAAGCTCCCAACTCCTGATTTTGGCTCAGGTCATGATCTCAGGGTCCTGGGATTAACCCCCACAACTAGCTCCACATTCAGCAGGGAGTCTGCTTGAGATTCTGTCTCTGCCTCTCTCTCTGCCCCTCCCTGCACTCATGTGCTCTCATTCTCTCTCTCTCTCAAAACAAATAAATAAAAACAAATAAATAAATCTTTTTAAAAAAATTTTAAAAGTTTAATTTTACAAATAGTACGTTAATATATCCTCCTTATTTAAAAAATTAAACATAAGAGATAGGGACACCTGGATGGCTCAGTCGGTTAAGCGCCTGTTCAGCTCAGGTCATGATACCAGGGTCCTGGGATCAAGTCCTGCATTGGGCTCCTTGCTCAGGGGGGAGCCTGCTTCTCCCTCTGTCTGCCACTCCCCCTGCTCATGCTCTCTCTCTCTTTGACAAATAAATAAATAAAATCTTTAAAAAAATAATAAATATAATAAATATAACAGATAAAGGTAAAATTTATTTCCACCCACTGGATGCTCCAGACCTATTCAAGTTCATTTCCATATTAGAAATGATCTAAATGCTAACCAACATAGGAGGATAGCTAAATAGACTATGATATATACATATCCAGAAGTACTATGCAACTTTGGATTAACATAAATATTATTATGCATTAACATGGAAAGATCTCTAAGACATACTGCTGAGTCAAAAAACAAATTACAGAATGACATATACCTTTTGATATCATTTATGTAAAATATGTCACTTATGTAAATAATACTAACACTCATCTTTGGGAATCATCCTGTGGATCCTACCACGTATGTCTGCCCCCATCTTTGGCACATAATCATGGATCATCTTGTGACTTGTTTTCTAGTGTTTTACACTATTAGTTAATTTTTATTTGAGTATAGTTTAAGGAACCCTCCATAGCACCAAGTATGCCCAGAATAAGCAGTCAGGAATACTATTTAGACAAGTACTTTTATGCCTAATAAGACTGGTGATAAAAGGTGACAGCTAAAATTCTTACAAGTTTATTTTAATAGGCTTAAGGAAGACTCTTAACTATAGAGAACAAACTGAGGGTTGATGGAGGAGGTGGGTGGGCGATGGGCTAAATGTGTGATGGGTATTAAGGAGGGCACTTGTTGGGATGAGCACTGGGTGTTATATGTAAGTTATAAATCACTAAATTCTACTCCTGAAACCAATAGTACCCTATATGTTAACTAACTAGAATTTAAATAAAAACTTGAAACAAACAAACAAAAAAAGAATTGGCTTAAGGAAACTGTTAGGTTCAGTGTAAATGTTTATTTTCTTTTAATAAGAGAAAAGCAATGACGTTTTTGTTTTACAACTTTCAGAGTTTTCATGAATACAGAAAGGCTACTGATCCATTTCCCACTTACTGATAATTAGTAACCCCTTACAGTACTTAGTAAAAACTATTTTAGTGTCTTTTACTCATTTTACTCTCCATGTTGCATATTCACTACGCAGCTTGGGAGAAAACAGGACCAGTTTAAGAATTCTCAGACTAGGGACACCTGGGCGGCTCAGTCAGTTAAACCTCTGCCTTCAGCCCAGTTCATGATCTCAGGGTCCTGGGATTGAGTCCTGCCATTGGGCTCCTTGCTCAGCAGGGAGCATGCTTCTCCCTCTGCCTGGAGCTTCCCCTGCTTGTGCTCTCTCTCTCTAACAAATAAATAAAAATCTTTAAAAAAAAAAAAAAAAGAATTCTCAGACTAGTCATTTGTACCTCCTTATAAGTATTTGTCTGGTTAAAAAAAAACAAAACAACCCTTTACTTTATCTAAGCTAAAGTACAATTTCACTGGATCCATCAATAAATGGCATCCAATCTAATAGAGAACTTGAATTAAGTCATTGGGTGAGATTTTTTTGCCTTAACAAAATATTACTGCCTTTTCAAAACCTCCCTGCTTGCTCCCTATTACCTTAACAATCATAATTACTCTTCTCACCTAAAGGAAGATATGAGAATGTTGTGTTTTTTATCTTGGGTCTATAAAGGCTACAGCCAATATGTTTCACATTATAAAAACTACAGATAATCTCAAAGCATGCAATGAAATTATTTGTTTTGTTTTGTTTTGTTTTTTATTTGAGAGAGAGAAAGCATCAGCGGGAGGAGGAGCAGCGGGAGGGAGAGGGAGAAGCAGACTCCCCACTGAGCAGGGAGCCACGACCCCAAGATTACAACTGGAGCCAAAGGCAGATGCCCAAATGACTGAGCCACCCAGGTGCCCCTGAAATTATTTGTTTTAATCCAGAAGCATCATGCAAAGGTTACACTGTTTAAGTGACTAAATATTAGTTCTGAGGATCAGAACTGAATGGATCAACTGTAAACAAATCTTTAAAAATAATCTTCAAGTTTATATTTTCTCTGCCTTTCACACTGTATTATTTCACAGAATCAATTCGAACCTTCTTAGTTACAGTCAGCATCAATATAACTTCCCCGTTGTATCTCCAGCTATTCCCCCAAATACACCACATGTTCCTGTAATGCCACATTTCTCGCCTTCTGGGGCACTTTTCCAGGAAAGGGGTCTTAGCACATGTTCTTCCTCCTACCAAGAATCTCTTACCTATAATGCCTTATCTATAGTTTTTGCAAACTCCCATGGAGCCTTTCAGACCCAGCTTTGATGATACCACCACAGTGAAGCCTTCCCTATCGCCACTAGGCAAGAAAAGTTATTACATGCTTTGCACTTTTCTCAATAGGATTTCTCTTATAATACTGTGTTTATCTATTTAATAGAGTCTAAGTTTCTTGATAGCAGAGACTGCCTTCTTCATATTTGCATTTCCAGAAACTACAGCACCTACCTCAAATAAGTGTTCACTCAATGTTTATGAAATTAATGAATTCCTTTTCATTTCTTTTCAATGTTAGCTGTCTCAGATGACTTTGCATAAGTCATTTGACGGCTACAGACAGAAAGGCAGAGAAGAGCCCTGCAAGAGGCCTAAATGGACTCTAGTAGGAAGCCTGTGTTGGTCAGCGAGCAGGAAGTTCACAAAAATAATTTGTTTCCTCCAAAATGCAACATTTCTTCATAACACAAAGGGTCTCAGTTAGTTGATAGCCTTAAAGACAGAAGTTCTTTATTCTGTATTACGTAATTGGCATTGAAAGAAAAATGACCTTAGAATCTTAACCTTAAAAAAAATGTAACTTTTCCTTTGTTTAAAAAGAAAATAATGAAGAAAGCTAAACTGAGGAAGGGAGCCAAGAAAAAGAAGTTATCTGGGAATTAAACAAGCTATTTCAACGTTTCAGACTGTCTAAGAATAAACAAAATGCAACAGAAACAGCAGAAACAGCCCCCCCCCTTTCTCTCATATGTAGCACATTCTTAATAAGTATATAAATAAGTAGTCTTCTACACTGGTTCAGACAAAACCTTTTAGTAGCTTGAATGCAAACAGACAGCTAAGAGTTCACTGCCTGCTTTATTCTTGCATATCACCTATAGGCTCAGATGGTTTTGTTTACAAGTGTGCTCTAAGATCTTCAGAAACATCAGAGCACTTCAGGAAAAAGCACTTCATGAATTTATAGAAAGGGAATTAACATCAGGGTCATGAGCAAGTTAATTTACCATAACATTAATGAAACAAGCTTCTAGCAATGTGTTTACACAGTCATATGTTTTTGTAAAATTTGTAAAAATAAAATACATTTATCCTCAATAAGCTGAAACCACTGTCTCTTTGATTCTGACTTTCCTTCCACCACAATTTCTCTCTTAAGCAGGCATCTTAAAGTGCCCACAAACATTTTGAAGTCCAAGTGGAAGGTAAGTTGGTATACATTTAGATTGGGCTTAGTGAGATAGTTACGTGGTGTGCAGTTACTTCCATGAAGAAGTAAGTTATGACCAGCTGTTCCCAACACAAGAATGACTTTCAGTAATATATCTACCAGCCATTATGCAAACTAACCCAATGTCGGGATTTGAAGGTGCAGGGACAGATCTTGTTTGTCATATGTTTAGAGAATAGGATGGAGGTTCCTACTCACTGTTCCCCAGGTATACTTGCCCTATTTCCTCTGTGCCTTTGCTCTTCTTATTTCTCCCACCTAGCCCTGCCTTCCTACTTCCGCTAGTGAAAATCTGACACAAGATCTGATCAAATGCCATTTCCTCAGTGAAGCCTTCCCAAGTATAGAATAAATTTCCCCATCTGTTTTCCATTCTTTTGCTTTTGTTTGTGTCTCTCTTTAAAAACAAACACTAGTTGTATTTTAGTTATTTGTGAACATGACTATTTCTTCCACTAAACTGTAAACTCTTAAATGTATTATTTAACTTTGAACGTCCCATCTTGTCAACCATGGTGTCAAACAATGGTACCTAGAAAATGCTGATGTGAACTTAATTTTCTAAATTGGTCTGTTCTTTTGTTAACATGATGCTGAACATATTTATTTGCCTCATGCACTGTTTCTTCTGTTAGAACAGGGTTCCTGCACAAAGATAGAAAGATTGAGACACAGATATACATACATATCACTGATATGTAAACAATTAAAAATCTAGTAATCTAAGTCCTAGTGGCTTCATAAAATGAAGTTCTAGGTAGTAAATTAATCTTTGCAAGACTAAGGGCTTAAAAGAAGACAGAAAAGACCATTGAAGGTCACAATTTGCATATTGATCTAACTGTATGCTTATTCTCTTACAAACACATAATTAACTTTGCTTTTATTGAATTTTGGTTCTAAACCAATTTTATCAGTCATAGTTTCACTAGTAATTTCAGTGAAGTATGAGAGACAAATGTTAGTTAAGAAGGTAGCATGTATACTAATGTATCTGGATATTAGATTTAATACATACCAAATGTACTCTTTGGTAGATATTGGATTTGATCAATAACTGTGTTCCATTCTTACAGTATTTCTTAGGGCAGGAAATATTTCATAGTTAGGACTAAATTGAGTCTTAAGGTTATAATACAGAGGAGATATACAAGTAAGTCATAATTAGAAGCACCAATTATCTGGTGTGAGAGCAGGAGAATTAATTGCGGTAATATCATCTCTCCCTAAGTACTGGAGTTTTTTTTAATGTCTTTCCTGTGATCAGAGGTGGTAGTAGCAAGTGCACTGATTTGGGAATCAGAAGATTGAAGCTGAGTCCTGGCTGTGCCATTTATTAGTTGTAGGACTCTGAACGAGGTGGTTTAACTCAATGGCTCTCAGTTTCCTCATGTGTGAATTGGGAATAATTATATTTAATATTAATACTTGTTCTATGTGCCTTATAGGTCTGTCTTGCGGAGTCGATGGCATTCATCTGTTGATTCATCAGCAAGAATTTATTACCTATGCCAGATAATGAATATAAAAAAGATCTGTAAATTTCAAAGCCCTATAGAAATAAAGGGGATTATTTAAAAGAGAAAATATTTCATTTGGGCACTGAATATTAGAGTAAGAAACATAAATGTGGAACTTTTAAGATATCTTACTGAACAGAAAAAAATGGCATTTTAATTGGTACAAAGCCCTGCCTCCATGGCTTAGGCAAAAGACAAACATTTCAGCATTTTCTCCCTAACCTAACAGCAATGCTAAACTCATCCTATATATGTAGGAAATTCTAAGTGTGTGTGTGTGTGTGTGTGTGTATACACATAGACATACAACACATACTATATGTATAGTATACATATACTATATGGAGAGGCTACATGAGGAAGTAGAAAATCAGAAAATCAGAAAACCTGGGTTATAGTCCTAACTCTGCAGTACATACATACAACACGTACTGTGTACACACTCTACATGGTATCTGTGTGTATGTGTATATATGTGTGTAAATACCTGCATATATACAAACACACACACACACACAAATATCTGAATGTCATCCTCCCAAGCCTCAGGATTTGCACATGGTTGAATTCTAAAGCAGCTGCTGCCATAGATTAAATCTGTATCAGTATGGCTCCAGTGGGAGAGCAAAGGTCAGAGTCACATCCAGGATGCCCTGGGAAGCCCAGGATATCAGCTAATCAAAAATATTTATATGGCTCACTCCTTTGTACAGTCAGTCCTAACTGTTCTAGAAAGAAAACAAACGGAAGAAAAAACAGTCCTTAACCTTAAACTGCTCACAACTGAGCTGAAAATCAGAAAAGATATAAATGTCTTCAGAAATATTCACAGAACAGTTCACATGCAAATGAATACCATAGTGTGCGGCTTTTCTCTTTCTTCCTAATCTCACTTGGGCCCTCTAAGAATAGTCCAGAAAAGCCACTTTTCTGAGGGGGGGTTGGGGAATAACAATATGCTGGTCACTGAACTGAATGCTTTACTTGAAGAAACAAACTCATAGATTTTAAGTAAATATCCCAAACAGTGTCATAAATCTAGTAAATAACATAATCAGGTTACACACCAAAGTCTGATTCCAATGCTCTTTTTTTTTTTAAGATTTTATTTATTTATTTGACAGAGAGAGAGAGACAGCGAGAGAGGGAGCACAAGCAGGGGGAGGGGAGAGGGAGAAGCAGGCTTCCCGCCGAGCAGGGAGCCCAACGCAGGGCTTGATCCCAGGACCTTGGGATCACGACCTGAGCCAAAGGCAGATGCTTAACCAACTGAGCCACCCAGGCGCCCCAGATTCCAATGCTCTTAACCATGACACTATATGATAACTTGTAAGAATGCTGAAAACTGTAATAATGTTACTGGAGTTTTTTTTGTTTTTTTTTTTTTAGAATTCTTAGTAGTTGTGAAGAAAATTCTATTTAGACTACCTCTATGTTCTACCCATAATACATGAAAACCATTGTGGTAGATTGAGTGCAAAGGGACAAGACAATGAATATGGATTTGAACACCATCCAACTGACACTGAGTTGAAGGAATGTCAAGATGCTTGTTGGTTGAGAGCTACCCAAGACTCCCCATCTGTTCTTTTAGAAAACCAAGCAGGAAGTGTAGGAAAGAATGCTGGGCAGGCTGATATGATGAGGAAGAGAAGTCTTAGTGATAGGTATGCACTATTCCATCTAGAACAGATCCAAACTCTAAGAGTGCCCCAAACCAAACGATGTTCTTAGGGTCAAAAGATTCCCTTTCTGAACAAAATATGTCTTTGCACATGCTGTGTCCTCTTCCTGGAATACTCTTCCCCACATATCCATGGCAAAATACTTCTTTCAAGACTCAGCTCCAATGTCAGGTCCATGGCACTCCCTTCCCTGACTCTCCCAGATAGACAGAATCACTGGTAGTTAACACCTCTATTATAGAGCTTGCTCGCTCTTGCTCTTGCACGCACATGTGCTCTCTCTCCGTGTGTGTGTGTGTGTCCTAGCATTCTGACTAGCTAAATTCACTTACACACTACTTGGTCCATGCAATAGTCAGTGTTGCATAAAAGTGCAGGTTGTGCAAACCCTTCTTACAGTAAAGTAAGTCAGCCTGCCTCCCTAAAAAGTCTGAAATTATATGCACATTTATAAAGTAAAGACATCAGTACCCCAAGTGAGCTGCACCATTACTTGAAATGATGGAATATTCTGTCCCTCACGTTAGGCCAGGTGGAATGTTCATTCTACTCATTTTGAAGTGCTGGTCTAGAAAAATCTTTACACATTTGAGGCCCCAGAGAGTTATCTCATTTACCTTAAGACTGAACTACCTCTGAATATGAAACTATACGGAGATACTACATGATGAAGTAGAAAGTAGAAAATCAGAAAATCAGAAAACCTGGATTATAGTCCTAACTTTGCAGGCTTGCAAGTCACTGAAACTTGGGCCTCGGTATTCTTTCTCTAAAACAAGTGAGTCAGTTAGACCACATGTTTTCTCGGGTCTCTTCTGCTTGATAATATATTATATGATTCTATTATAAAATAAGGGCTTAGAGGGGCACCTGGCTGGCTCAGTTGGTGGAACGTGCAACTCTTGATTTCAGGGTTGTAAGTTCAGGCCCCACATTGGGTATAGAGATCACTTAAATATAAAAACTTAAAAAAAAATGAGGGAAAATTCAAGGAGCAACGCAAACCCAGAAATAGGTTTTGCATGCAAGTATGACAGTGCAGTGAACCCATCCATGGGCTCGTCCCAGGACATGATGGAAGCACATCAGAGGATGAGCAAACAGGGCCCTCTTCTTCTACCTTTACCCTTAAAAGTCACCTAATGGAGTTGACTCTTGCTTGAGTCTCTGCTTCATTGTCTTTTCCTGATTGCCTCCAATCAAACCATTCTTGATTTTATTTCAGGCTCATATGTTCATCATAAAGTGATAAATTGTACAGGAATTCTGCATTATTATTATTCCTAGAGTTCACAAAGAATATTATGTGATTAAAAGACCTACGGACTGTTTCCCCATTGCATATATGTGTGTTTGTCTTAAATTTAATGCTGTTCCCTTCACACACACACACACACACACACACACAAATATCCTCATAAAAACCATAACCTACTACTATTTAAAATAATATATTGATGGATACTTTGTAATCCAAGTTCTATGAAAATGCTTATTATTAACATTTCATCATTTTATACCTCAGGGAAACATAATACTATGTATATATATATACACACACACATATATGCTCTATATATAGTATAGTATATATATAGTATTATATATATATAATACATATAATACTATTCCAAACTATTCAACCTTGTTATGGACCAACTATCTTGATTAAATAGTTCATTTATTTACTTATTTGAGAGAGAGAGAGAAAGACTGTGCATGCGTACACTAGTTGGGGGAGGGGCAGAGGGAGAGAGAAAGAGAATCTCAAGCAGATTCCCCACTGAATGCAGAGCCCAATGGCCAGCTCGACCCCATGACCCCGAGATCATGACCTGAGCTGAAATCAAGAATTGGATGCCTAACCGACTGAGCCACTCAGGCGCCCCTGGACCAACTATTTTTATTAAATGAATATGGGTCAATGATAAAGTACTATCTGTAGGGTTTGGGCCTTTTTTTTTTTTTTTTTAAAGATTTTATTTATTTACTTAATTGACAGAGAGAGAGAGAGAGAGAGTGAGAGGGAACACAAGCAGGGGGAGTGGGAGAGGGAGAAGCAGGCTTCCGGCCAAGCAGGGAGCCCGATGCGGGGCTCGATCCCAGGACCCCTGGATCATGACCTGAGCTGAAGGCAGTCGCTTAACCAACTGAGCCACCCAGGTGCCCCGGGTCTTTTATTTATTTTTTTAAAGATTTTATTTTTCAGTAATCTCTATACCCAAAGTGGGGCTTGAACTTGCAACCCTGAGATCAAGTCGCATTCTCTACCAACTGAGTCAGCCAGGCACCCCAGGTTTGAATCTTTTAAAGTTACTAATCTATCTTTAGTCAAAATGTTCTAGAAATCCAAACTTCATAGTCTTCATAAAACTTCACAGTCTAATGTAAAATCTAATTCAGGGAAGTATTTATTATGAATGTCATTATATCTGGGACTTGCTCTAAAATACTTCATCACCACCCCTCCCAAATACTGGAAAGGATAGGTGAATCCAGATTGGCAAAATATGATGGAGTGAAGCTGAACGAAGGGTACACAGGGATCCATTATACTATTCTCTCTACTTTTATGTATGTTTGAATTTTTCCATATAAAATTTTTTTTAATGTAATGCCTCTACACAGGGCCTGGCACATCAAAAATTCTTAACAAACATATGCTGAATAAAGTATATTAATAAATGCAAATGTTTTTGAATTCCAGTGTGAATTACTGTAACCATTGAAAAATTACATTATCTTCCTGGGTCCCTTTAGTGTTTATTTTCCTTGTACATTATCTAATTCTTCAATCCTATTGCCTTCTTTTGTGATCAAGAAATTACATCAAAGAGTGAAGGGATGGGGTACCTGGGTGTCTCAGTTGTTAAGCGTCTGCCTTCAGCTCAGGTCATGATCCCAGGGTCCTGGGATCGAGCCCCACATTGGGCTCCCTGCTCGGGGGGAAGCCCGCTTCTCCCTTACCCACTCCCCCTGCTTGTGTTCGCTCTCTCGCTATGTCTCTCTCTTTCAAATAAATAAATAAAATCTTTAAAAAAAAAAAAAGGGTGAAGGGATGCTTGTATATCATCAACAATTAACATTTATAGAATGCTCACTATGTAAACATCCAGCACTCTACTTGTCTCTTTTTAATATATAAGACAATAGCATTGAGTGTTATCTACTGAGAAACATCTTATGAAACCACAGGAAGACCACAGATGACAAACAAAGGTCATTCCCATACATAGAGAATGCATTTTATCACATTTGTGTTAATTACTACATGCTCTAATTCTAATATACTTGCCATCACTTGCTTACTATATTAATCCAAATGAGCCTGCTGCCACAACCACACTGACTAAACTCATTATGTACTGAAGTGCCTGACAGGCTTAGGTGGTGGACCATGAGACTCTTGATCTTGGGGTTGTGAGTTTGAGCCCCCTGTTGGGTGTAGAGATTACTTAAAAAATAAAATAAAATCTGGGATGCCTGGGTGGCTCAGTTGGTTAAGCAGCTGCTTTTTGCTCAGGTCATGATCCCAGGGTCCTAGGATCGAGTCCCACTTCAGGCTCCTTGCTCGGCAGGGAGCCTGCTTCTCCCTCAGCCTGCCATTCCCCCTGCTTGTGCACGCTCTCTCTCTGACAAATAAATAAATAAAATCTTGGGGCACCTGGGTGGCTCAGTCGTTAAGCATCTGCCTTCAGCTCAGTTCATGATCTCAGAATCCTGGGATCTAGCACTGCATCAGGCTCCCTGCTCCGTGGGAAGCCTGCTTCTTCCTCTCCCACTCCCCCTGCTTGGGAAACCTGCTGCTCCCAATCCCACTCCCCCTCCCCCTGCTTGTGTTCCCTCTCTCGCTGTGTCTCTCTCTCTCAAATAAATAAAAATTTTTTTAAATAAATAAATAAAATAAAATCTTTAAAAAATAAACTCATTATGTATTAACTTTAGTACTAAATACTACTTTTGAAATGATCTGTCACTACAACTATGACTTTTTACCATATTCATAATGTTTTCATTGCACCAATGTGGCCATTCAATTTTCCCTCACACTTAAGATCTATTCTCTCAGCAAATCTCAAGCATACAATACATATTATTAACTGTAGTCATCATGCCATATACATTAGGTCCCCAGCTATTATTCCTCTTATAACTGATATGGGTATTGTATGCTTGAAATTTACTATGAGAGTAGATCTCAAGTGTTCTTACAGAAAAAAAAAAGGTAACTATGGAAGACTACAGATATATTAGTTAGTTTGATTACAATAATCATTTCACCATGTATACATACATAAAAACATCATGTTGTATACCTTAAATATCATTTTTATTTGTCAAAAATAGATTTTTAAAAACCTATCTAAAGGCAGAATTTCAAGACTAACTTCTTGTCACCATGCACAGATTGAAAAAGAGGCTTGTCCCCAAAAGAAAAATCATTCTCTCCTGAGAGAGTGGTCACAGAGCCTTATTCTAACACTTAAACTTGGTAAGAATTTCACCAGCTGGAATCTAGATTGCTTTAGACTTTAGGGGGTAGAATGTGTGTGAATAAAACACTTTAATTATCTATTTCTACCGATAATAGACCCTGACACCAGTACGTCTCTCTTCACTTTTGCCATGCTTTTTGAACATGAAAAAGGAATTCTTTTGACTTGAGAAACAGATGTAATACATTAATCATGAATGGATCCTAGTTTTAAAAAACATTATAAGCATTTGGGGGAACAAATGAGGTAATTTGAATATGAATAGGTTATTAGATGATATTTGGGAATTATTATTAATTTTCTTAGGTATAATACTAGTATTGTGGATAGGTGGGAAAATTTCCTTACTTTTAGGAAGTGTTTGCTGAAATATTTAGGGTTGAACTGTCATGATATCTGAAACTTAATTTAGTCTTAAGTAATCTCTACACCCAACATGGGGCTCAAACTTACAACCCTGAGATCAAGAGTCTCATGCTCCACCTGACTGAGCCAGCCAGGCACCCCTCTGAAACTTTATTTGAAATGGTTCAGACAGATAAATAGATAAAGGCAATACGGCAAATTATTAAAAATTTGTGAATCTAGGGGGTGTAAATTCCTGTATGCTTTTAAATCTTTCAAAATAAAAACTTAAAAAGAAGCTCTTTTTTGTACTTTACTGAGACATGCTAAAGGGTGACCTAGGAGAATAATGTATGAGGACTGATGTACCCTTTTGACCTAGAAGAGTACTTTTAAAACCAGGTTACTTACTGCCCAAGGGTTCCATAGCTGGGGAACACACAATGAGAAATCAAGCCCATCACAAAGGTATCAGTGATGGTTATCAACACCTCAGCAAACTGCCATATCCTCAGTACACAGTGCCCTCAGCCACCATCTCCAGATCAATATGGCTATCAATGACAGATGGTCAAAGCATCCCTATCCACTCAGGTCATTCTTAGTTCACATGGTCCGACAGGATTTAGGAGTCTTGTGTCATTAGACTGTCTTTAGAAAACAACTTAGCCATTAAAGGCGGAAGCAGAGCAATGTTGTATGTCAGACAGCACATTGTTGACAGTTTAAATATACTCAGAAAGCTTAAAATGTGTTGATTTTCTGTGTGTTACAATTACATTTTTACTGGAGAAGAATGTATCATTAAAACATAAATGCATGTTGAAAGCAAAACTATAAAAAGACTTTCTGTCACAAACCATTTCCAGACATACCATAGCTCGGAAGAAAAAGTAATATTTTTCAGCACTGATTTGATCAAAATTGTAATTTCTGTGGAAAGGAGAAGGGGCTTTGGTCCAAATATAATTTTTAATGTGGTTTATACTTCACAGAATCTGATTTGAAATCCATTTAGTTTGGAACAGCACATAAACAGGTCACCTATCTCAAAAGAACCTTTGCAGTAACATTTCATGGGGACGCCAACAATTTTCTAGTCAACGCAGTATTACCATCCCTTTACTACGTAACCCAATAATTTCACTATTAATCACGCAGCCTGTCCCCTGAGTTACCTAAGGGAAGGTATCACCACTTCTGCCCCATAAGGCATAAATACTCAAACAACACAAGGAAATACTGACAAGGCTCTACATTTACTACAAATGAATATCTCTTCCCTATTTTAGTACTTAAATAAAGCATACTCACTAGTACTTAAGATTTAAGTAAAAATAATTCTATAAATAGTCACAAAATTAGTTATGGATGCATCAGAAAATCCATTTCACTAATTTCAAGCAAGACCTTGGAATACATTTGGGCATTTACGTTCATGACATACAAATAACAGATTTATTACTATCAGAGGGCAAATTACTTCTTGCACAAGTACTACCGACTTCGTTATTTGAGGCTTGGACTTGACCCAAAGTGTATTGACTCACAATATTTTCCTTCATGGCAGGATTTCCATGAACAGTTGCTTTAAATTGAAAAACAGACCCAGATTGTTGAGAGAGGCAGAGGAAGAAGACGGTTCAGCATTGGTGAGCGATGCGGTCACTGAACACAATGACCTAGTTCTGGTCAAGGAAAAGTCATAAATACTCCATTTAGAAAGAGAACTCAAAGATTTTTGAGGAAGAAAAAAAATAATTTCTTTAGGGAGAAACTTCCTTCAGGCAAATCTCAAAAATAAATGGTAACATTTATATAGCAAGTTGCTAGAATGCTTCCTTGCTGACAAGAGAGAATTCAAAAAGAAAAGAATCTTGGCCTCTAGAAAAGCAGTGGGAAACCTCTGGCCCTTAGTTTAATTTCTTCTAGCTAGACCATGAAAAGTTTTCTAAAACCAAGTGTCTTTTGAGCCTCCCTTCTCTACCATTAAGAGCAACAAATACAGCTGTGCAAACAGCAGGAATGTAGTGTTCCTGTGGTAAGATGCATGCCTGGGCTCCTCCTGGGGGAATTCTCTTTCAGACATGTGCATGATCCTCTGAGTCAGCAACCTCAAAGAGGGACCAGGAGATGTTGGCAAAGGTGAATTCCAGCCTGAACCAGTAAAAGAAGATACAAGACAGATGGGTGAGGATTCTCGGACAACAAACAGGGAAGATTTGACAGCTGACAAGAAGGAAGGAAAAGCTTGAAAGCCTTGCAATGGGAGCTGCAGAGAACACAAGCGGAGAAGGCGAGAAATGCTGCTTTTTCTTTCTTATCCATTTTTAATCTCTCTTTTTTTTTAGTCCTCTTGCTACCTTCTTTGTTTGCTTGGTGAGAACATGGGCTTTGGAACCGACATCAGGGTTTGAATCTCAGCGCATCATATATTAGCTGTGTGGTTCTGGTAGTTTCACTAACGTCCCTCAGCTCTGGCTTCCTCATCTGTAGAACAGATAGAAGGATGTTCACCTCATAGAGTTGCTGTAAGGAGGGAATAAGAGGACATAAAATACACAGCAGGTGTCTGGCTCATAGTGGGTGCTTTAAAAATGTGTTAGCACCTTTCTTCTCCTCCTTCTTTGATGCTTTTAGTCTACATTTCTTCTTCTTTTAACTTTCTTTCGCATCTACTAGAACTTTGGGCCCTTTACTTCATTATTCATTTTCTGTGGGTCAGTGACCGCGGGTGGAAAGATTTCCCAATCCCTAGAGTAAATGGGATGTTCAGTCTCAAGGGCTGATAACCTTCATGGTTGTCTGAATCCCAAAAGACTGAGTTTCCTGCTGATCAGAGAAAAAGCAATTTTCAATACAGGAAGTTTCAAGGAATCTGGGAATTAGAATAGAAGAATGCCTGGCCCCTCTTAATCAGAGAACGTTATACTTGGATTCCCTCTCAAATATTGGTCCAGCAGTTAGGCAGAGACCCCAAGGCACTGAAAAGCCTGAGCCCTGGTCTAGGCCTGTGTCCCCTTCCTATGCAACAGTGAGACCTGGGCTTTATATAAAGCAGTATAGTAAATCTGAACTGCACTCTAGAGAAGAATAAATTCTGTTTTCAAAGTAAAATGAGTCATAGCTCAAATTCCAGCGCTTGTTGGTTCTGAACTAGCAAAGCAAGTACTATGAATTGTTTTGGGGGGCATGGAAGGAACCCCCAATTCATTTCAGGAAGCAACCATGACTTTTTTAAAAAAAGGAGTGGGGGGATGGCTTCAGCTCAGGTCATGATCCCTGGGTCCTGGGATGGAGCCCTGTGTAGGGCTCCCTGCTCAATGGGGAGCCTTCCTCTCCCTCTGCCCCTCCCCATGCCCACGCCCCTGCTTATGTTCTCTCTCTCCCTCCCCCAAATAAATAAATAAAATATTTAAAAAAAAAAAGGAGTGAAAGGGTAGGAGAGAGCAAGTAAGTAAGAGGAAGGAGGCGAGAGAAAGAAACATCTCAATAAGTAGTTTCTCTTTCTTCCTAGCCTCTAAGAGAGTGCCCCTTCGATGGGCAGCCTGGAGAAAAGCACTTCTAAGTGGGTTGCCTACAGTGGGCAGCACTGTGGACTGCTCCTTCCTTCTTGGAGCTCCTCAGCTCCCTAGCTTTCTGGACACATCTCTATTCTATTCCTTGTGTGCCCCTGCCACCCACACCCTCCCTGATTAGTCCCCAAAGTTCACTCCTTGGAGCTCTCACTCCAGAAAGTGCTCCTTTTTCCCAGAGAGAGCTCTTCAGGCCCACGGAGCTTTACTCTATGTATCAGACCATACTTGGAATAAGATCAGAATATTTTCCTTCAGCTTAAAAGAGGGACAGAGAGGGGGTAGGAGACATAGAGCGAGAAGGAGGAAAATAGGGATAGATGACCACCCCTTTAATGATTCAGTGCACTCTTCCTACGTAGAGAGAACTTGTTTCTTGTTTACAAAGTTGAGGACTCAACAGAACCTTCCCACAGTACTCTGTATTTAGTAGATACTTAAAAAGCACTTGAATAAATTAATCCACAGGCAAATGCTATCTAGTTGGTAGGAAATTTGCACTAGAGATAAAAAACTCAGCTTCTCACTCACTTTAGATTTTCTTTCACAAGTCTCTCTCTCTCAATCTTTATGTACCCCTGTATCTCTTTCTCTCTTTTTCTTTATTTAGCTGAGTTCATTTTTGACAAGCAGAGAAAAGTTAAAGTGGAAATTTTTCTAGCCTCTATCCTCGAATACCCTCTGGAAAAATACACTTGATTTATAACCACAACACACACAACTGGGTATCTTAATTGTAAATCTAATGTAATGATTGTTCCTTTAGATATTTCCTTAATTTTATGAGAGTAATAAATACACCCTTTAACGACTGTAGGTTCAAATCATTTCCAAATGACTGATTTTCACTGCATTGCTACCGTATGTTTCCGTGGGGTAAATAACTAAATATTTCTAAATTGCTCCATTAACGTATAGAAAAACCATTCACTATTTATTTTTAAATGGCTGAGGGGCAGGTTATAAGCATATTGCCAAAAAAAAATGAGTTTTATAACAATTCTCTAAGCATATTATGTTTGAAAATGCAATATTTATACAGTAGAAACTATAATACTAAAACCCAACAGGCTTCTATAAATTTGTCTTTTTAAAATATAAACTATTAAAACATTTTAAGAAATATGAAGAGAAATCTTTGAACACCAATTCCATATCAAAGTTCTCACGATTTTGCATTTATACAGAGCAGAGTTCATGAACTCCTGCTAACCATGTTAACAATCTACCAGGTTTCTAAAGACTCAGCAGGGGTTAGAATTAGAAGACTCTGCCATCAGCATCAATAACAGGAGCAGTGACACTCAGAGGAGTTTTCCACTGTGCTCTCCAAGGAGGGTTCAGCACATTCAGGGACCGTAGCCCATAAAGGAAAGAGGACTATAGTTAGTAATTCCAAATAAAATCTAGAGGGACACATTATTTCAGATTTTGTTTTTAAACAGTGAGAGTCTTTAAAATTCCATATATGCGTGTATATGTGTGTGTGTATTTTGTGTGTTAGTGTGTATATATATACACACTATATATATATATATATATATATATATATATATATATATATATA